>NC_052345.1:6931434-7128934 GCF_016432855.1 Salvelinus namaycush
ATGAATTTTCTAATTATCAATTTAAGCAATATACCATACTGTCATACAGTGCAATAGTAATAAGTATTTTTATTTCTTCTTCATGTTTGTCTCAGGAACTGCAGGCTCGTCTGACTGAGGAGATCAGCCGCATGCGCCACTTCATCACAGGTCAGAGGTCAGGAAATGTCTCCCCTGGCAACTGTGAGCGCAGTCCCTCGGAATTGGAAGTAAGAATAAAGTTTGACATTCTGATTAGTTGTATTGGAAGCAGAACCGGATTCAAGTACATGTTGTATTTGACCATTTGTTATTTAAATACCTTCTTCTGTGTATGACTATTTTCAAATTCACAGCCTAAAACAAGTATTTCTATGAGTATTTGAATGGTTATTTGTAAAAAACAAATAATCGACCAAATTGTATTTGAAAGTATACCTGGGTTTAATGCATTATGCATTGGAGTGTATTTGAGTATTTCCAAACACATTTCAACATTCAACTGCTTGTTTTTTCAAATAAAGATGATCTGAATACTTGTTTTGAAGTGTATTGAAAAGTAATGGAAATTCCTGAATTAGTATTTGAAACTAGGTCTGATTGGAAGCAAGGCTTACATCGGAGTTGCTCTATTGATTGGTGTGTAGATTTGTGTCGGCCATTGGTGATTGGTCATGTTGTAATGTTGTCCTCCAGATGCTGCCATCTATTGGCTGGACCAGATTCATTCAAAATCCTGAAAAACCTGCCTCAATGACGTGCTGCTGGGGTCCTAAAAATAACCATGTAGAACAACTAGTACTGGTCATCAGTGACATCAGTGAACTATTCATTCATTGACACGATACTGGTGAAAGAATTGTGGAATAATCTTCATATTGATGAGTATTGCATCACTAAAAATGACCAAAAATACTAAACCGATGTATCTGTGTTGCCCTCCAGATGCTGCTACGAGCAAAGGAGATTGAGGCCGAGTACCTACAAAAAGAGATTGGCTGTCTAAGGAATGAAGTGCAGTCTCTAACTAAGGTACTACTGGTATATTCTGTATCCACATGATCAACCCTTACAAAATCCTGATAGCACACCATTAACACAAATACTGATCTTTAGTCAAATGTCCCTCATCATCTTGTCCTAAGGTACTTGCATATGTCGTTTCTACTGTTCCACTCCAGACCAACCATTCAACCACCATACGTGTTTACATACACACACACACACACACACACACACACACACACACACACACAAACAGAATATGGATAAGAAATGTCACTCTACTGGTCTCCTCTGTGTTGGTCTATGACCCCCCTCTAGGAGAAGCAGAGTTTGTGTGACCGCTACAAGGAGGGGTACGTGGAGCTGATTGGGATGAAGGGTCGCAGTGAGCTGGAGATCAGGGACCTCAGGGAGCACCTCAGACTGGCTAACGCAGCGCTGCATGAGGGGAGAAGAGACACCTGAGACTGGCTAACGCAGCGCTGCAGGTGGGGAGACAAGACCAATGAGACTGGCCAACGCAGCGCTGCAGGAAGAGATAGAGTTGTTGGATGGATAGTTGGATACCTGCTGTGAAGAGCCAAGAAGCCATACAATAGCACAATGTTTGTTCTTCGTTATGGCTGGCTGTGGTTAGCCTGGAATTCTCCAAACTGATATGCTCAGTTTCAACATATAGCAAAGTGAAACCGTGGTGAAATAGAGCACACCAATCTGGATTCCAGGCTAGGCTGTGGTTGGAGTTATAAGACCAAAGAATGCATGTTTTATAGAATGACAGGGACAACCACGAAATAACACCAAAGAACATACCCCAACAAATGTGTTGTTATTTTTTTTGTTTACACACGTAGACTCTTTATTGAGTAAATAATAAGACACATGCAAGAGTGAAGTCTGACTGTGCTGTGACCTCACAATGATATCAAATAATATGTAGTAATCCGTGGCAAGGAGGTGAAAGTGGGACTAAAAGGGAGGAGAGAGAAAAAAGGAGATGGAGAGGTGGATCATGATGAGGGCAATCTTCTCCTGTAGGGGGCATCTCTCTCTCCTTCCTCATATTGGCATGCCATCACTATTGCAAAGCACCTTGGGAAGGAATGAAAATGCAAGCAATGTCAATGGTCATTCATTTTCACAGTTGTATTATTTCTCTTCATTCTCTTTTAGATAATCATTGGCACCATTTCAACATGTTCCATCATGGCTGTTTGGATTAGGTACATACCATTATGTAAATAAGATTTTGCACGCATGCACTCTAAACTACTGTTAGGGACAATAGTATATTAAAGAGATGTTTTATTTTAGGGTAGCCTGTGTGTCACCCTGGGTCTAATAATGATATTAGCCTTTTATACATCAATAGCTGTATCAATACATCTCTTCTCATCACTGACCTAGGTTCAGTCGTCATCGTCATCATCCTCAGGGACGAAGATGTCATGCTCCTCAAGTAGAGCCGCAAAGTTCTTGCTGATCAGAGTTCCCACGTACAGGAAGGGAATCACTACAGCGGTCATCCGGATAAGGCCGAAGGATATCTGGGTGATAGGGGCGAAAGAAAGAAATTCAGAATATCTACAATCTGAAAAAAGGTTACTACATGAACTAAAACCGCTAATATCATACAGAAACATGACCACATCAAGCAACATACACCATATATGGCTCAAAGCCTCAGATGAGATAACATGGGATTTTTCAGAATGCATAAATCCTCAACAATTTCCTTGATTCACATAATAAATGCAGATGCTCAGGGTGCCATACTCATAATACAATAAATTATGGATCTGAAATGTTTTATTTCCCACAAACAGGCTAATTCAATTGATATCGACTTTGACCTAAACATGGAAACTCCAATACCCCCTGGGATTTATAGTTGTGTTAATATGTTACACTGGCATATTCTGTGTAAGCCAATACTTTATTACATAAAACATTTACATATTAGCTTAATAGTATAATTTTTCGACGAAAAGTGGCTAAAATAATGACAAATGACTTCCGTATCAAACATACACAAGTTCATTGGCTCCCGCAGTTGTCTCTCCAAATTCCTTAGAATGTGATTGGCAAAGACTGCTGTCAGTCTGCTCCAAGAGTCAGGATCCTCCCACATTATGTGTAGGGTTACCCAGCCAGCTTACTAACCGACTGGACCATGCATGAAAACTCACTTTATCCGGCTTTGGTTGAACACCGCCATTTGCTGTTGATACCGCATTTCGACATTGGTTCAGTCTCGTTGTGTTAGACGGTTTCAAGACGATGTTACGGCTTACCACCCCCGTATTCCTCGATACGAGGTTCCGTGAGAGCCACAGGACAGCTGTCGCCATTTTTCCAGTTTGGGATGGGCGGGACAGCAATGTTTATGGGTGGGTTCAGGGCGTATGTCTATCCGTGGTGTTGGCCGAATGCCAAATGCATTTTATGACGACAGCAAAGATCAAACAACAAGACATTAATAAATACATGTAATGCACAATGTATGAACAGTCATATATAGAATAGATAATTCCAGACTTTTTGTATTATGTGCTTCTCACACACTGTCCTTGCCCATAGAATCCAGTTTAGGCCTATGTGCATTCATATGCCATCTATGCTACAATTTCATTGCGCTTGTACTTGTACTCAGTTGTACTTGCGTTACTTGCGCTAGCATTGACATTTATTATAGCGCTTTTTTCTTTAAAAAATATAGAAATACGTACGATATCTGACGACAGAGAGATCAAAATGACGTTATGTGCCATTCAGCCAACCAGCGCGCGAGGACTACAGCATTTTGTGCGGTTCAGCCAACCAGCATTTCCTTCGAGGCAGAGCGCGCTCGGAAAGAGGAGGAAGTCGAAAAATAAAGGACACCGAATTAATAAATACGTTAGAATATGTCTATGATATTTACGGTCTAACAAGGGACTGTGGTTGGTCTCACAACTACCTAAAAACCTTCGGGTTTACCTCAATAATCCGAATTTGAAATTACACTACCCGCCACTCAGCATACTGTCCCCTCGCCATACTTCGAGTTGAGAGACGAACGGGAACGAGAAACATTTCGGAATAGGTTTAGCTACCTAATATTTACATTGTAAATTTGTATTACAAACTTGATAATTATAAACGTTAAGGTGGTGGAAGGTCTCAAGAAAAGGTTTTAGCGAGCTAGTTTGTTTCAAACTATTCGTCACGAGAACTTGAGGTTCTCTGAGAAAAGTTGTTCGACGTCCACGAGCCGTCAGAGGCCTGTGGTCGAGGCTACATGCAGCAGACACCATCGGCGTGTAGTGTCGGTGACATAAACAAGAAGCATGTCGGCTCAAGCGCAAATGCGAGCGATGTTGGACCAGTTGATGGGCACAAGTAGAGATGGTGAGTAAACGACAAGCTACATTGTTTCAGTGTCGCTCGATGTTTCAGAGGAAATGTTTTTAACTAGTTGTTATCATGCTAGCTGACGTTAGCTAGCTAAGCTACCTTAGCCTGGGGACAAATGGCTGAATGCTAACGACGGCTAACTACTTGTTGTGTTCACAGTAAAGTAAACACAAGGAACATTCCGTTTCAGACCTTGTCACATTGTTGATGTTTGCTAGTTGGGATATTGTTGGCCCACGAGATGCTACTGACTGGCTGCAGCTAACGTTGGACAGATAGCTAGTTTAACTTTAGCAAGCTAATCTAGTTTTGGTTTCAGGAATGAATGATCCACATGGGCATCCGCACCCACCGTAATCACAATTTTGGATAATAGGAAGGTGGTGTCTGGTATGCACACAGCTATTGCTTCTTGCGATTGACATGACATTGCTCAGCTCACTAACTCTCTCCCCTTGTCTGATTTATTTTCGTGTAGGGGACACCATGCGCCAGAGAATCAAATTTACAGATGAGCGGGTCTGCAAGAGTCATTTGCTGGACTCCTGTCCTCACGACATTCTCTCCGGCACTGTGAGTACATGACATCTTACTTAGTCCAGGGGATCCCAAACTTTTTTTGCCCCGTGACCATATTTTGATATATACATTTATAAATCATTGGGGCTTAGACAGTCTATTACAAATCACTATTTCAATCTGAAGAAAGTATGGTTTGAAGTATTGGGAAGTTCAGAAGATCATCAGGCAATCCTTTTGTATGCTCTTCTGTGTAGAAAAGAACATCTTCATTGATTTAGTGCCTGGTCTTGTCCACTCTGTTCTATTGTGTTCTGCCATTGTAGAGGCAAACAGAAGAAGCGCACATGTTCCTGAGAGTCTTATCTTTCAGTGATGGGATAATAATATTTTGTAGCTTAAACGGTTCTAAAGATAGATCCACATTTTGTAGGAAGAAAACAGAAACCGCTGTTTATTACAATCACATCTAGCGACTACGGAGTTTACTGACGTAACCCCGGTTCTATGAACCAAGCACGATGTATTTATTGTATTTTGGAGTTCTCTCGTGGCCCCATTTTACAATCAGGTGACCCCCAGTTTGTGAAACACTGTCTTTGTCACAATGGTTGTGTGTAGTAGTGTTTATAGAACACAATGTCAATTGCACTCCTGAGTACAGGACTTATAGGTACAGCTTTGAGTGAATGATTTAATGGATGTTTCTTGTCGTCGTATAGAGAATGGACCTGGGAGAGTGTGTGAAGGTCCACGACCTGGCCCTCAGGGCTGACTTCGAGATAGCATCCAAGCAACAGGAGTACTTCTTTGAGCTTGACGTGAGTCATGTTGGACTGTCACGTACCTAGTATACATGTTTACCACACGTACACACACACACACACACGTTTCCTCTGCATGCAAACTCCATGTGATCTATTGATCAATGGATTGTCTCTTTCTCTCCCTCTTTTTCTTTTCTTCTGTTTTGTCTCCATGTAATATCTATTGATGCTTTTTCTCTAATCTGGTGACTTTAAACTCTCCTCGTCATCCCCTGTCACTGCAGGCTGCTGAGCACCTTCAGTCGTTCATCGCTGACTGTGACCGCAGAACTGAGCTAGCAAAAAAGAGACTGGCTGAGACGCAGGATGAGATCAGCGCTGAGGTTGCCGCCAAGGTGACCGACCCCTGTTGTTTGTCTTACTTAGATAGTTCCCCACATGCTCATTAGGTGAATTGACACTATAGTTGGAATCCAATTCCATTGTATGTGTTGTTGTTCTGGTTTTTCTAGATGAATGTATCTGGTTAATTTCAGAAAATGACATTTCAACCGTGTATAAGAACCTGTAGTTAAAATGAGATTCTGTCACTTTGTTGGTCTGGTTGTCAACGTGTCATAATTCTAACCCGTTCTCTCTGATATCAACAGGCTGAGCGGGTCCACGAGCTGAACGAGGAGATTGGTAAGCTGCTGGCCCGGGCGGAGCAGCTGGGGGGCGAGGGGAATGTGGAAGAGGCACAGGAGGTCCTGGAGAAGGTGGAGAAGACTCGCGCAATGAAGAAGGAGGCAGAGGTCAGTTGGCAGGCGGTCAAGGATGGTTGTGGTCACAACCAATCATGGAAGCTAGGAATTGTACTGTGATTAAATAAAGATTAAATTGTTAAAACATTTTTTTATATATGTGTATTTGTATGTATATACAAACCTGTTTCAGCAAGGCCTCTTAGATGTTTAACAGCCAGGTATAAGAGGAATTTCACATGTGCACTCAAAAATAAATCCCAAAAGTCAGTCAATATCAGTCATTTGAAAGTGGGTCAGGCATTTGTGTACTATGTCCTAATTAACGTTAGTCTTCAACACCGCAGCATACGCACTAAGAACTTTGCAGTGTCCTAGTTCTAACGTCAGTCTGGTTTACTGTTGCTTTCTCCCAGGACGTATACAGGAACTCGATGCCGGCGTCCAGCTTCCAGCAGCAGAAGCTCCGGGTGTGCGAGGTGTGCTCCGCCTACCTAGGTCTCCATGACAACGACCGCCGCCTAGCTGACCACTTCGGAGGCAAACTGCATCTGGGATTCATTGAGATCCGGGAGAAGCTGGAAAGGTTACGGGTGAGACACACCATATATCAGTAGTCAGAACCTAGTAGGATATCACTAGTTATGTAGACGTTTACCTTGCTTTTCAGGAAGTATAAAACCTGAGTTGTTGCGATGGATTTGTGTACTTAGTTACATGATTTGTTTTTTTCCTGCTACAGAAAGCCGCTATGGAGAAGCAAGAAGGAATGCGACTGAGAAGAAGGGAGGAGCGTGAAAAGGAGGAAGAGAGAGCAAAGGAGTGGGAGCTGGAGCGAGAACGAGAGAGGGAAAAGGAGAGGGAGCGCGAAACTGAACGTGTACGGGAAAGGGAGAGAGAAAGAGAGAGGGGGGAGAGAGATCGCCGGAGGTGAGCCAAATCTGACTTGTTCCCATCAGTTCAGACATCAAACAAATGCTTCAAAATGCTCGTTCTCTTGTATTTTAACAATCCACTTTGATGTATTTTTTCACAGGACAAGATCAAGAAGCGGTGAACGATACAGGGAGGGAGGCAGCTCATCCTCCCATCGCTCGAGACGACACCGCTCCTCTCGTCCCCGGGAGGAGGGAGGAGGAGAGCGGGACAGGGAAAGGGAACGTAAGCATAGACACAAAGACGGGCATCGCTCGCGCTCCCACTCTCACAGGAGCAAGAGGAAGAGGTGAGGCCCGAACAGACAGACAGGAACCCTGATGTGATACTTAGAAAATGGCAGATAGCCCTTATGTCACTAAAATCAAGCACCAACTAGAAGAGAACTGAATGAAATCGGGAGCTACTACTACCTTTTTTATTTTACCAGGTTGCCTGAACAACAAAAAACTTGGATGTTTTCTTTCCGTTGCAAAATGTTTTTCTACTTACCTTGTGCCCTAATGAACACGACCCACATAGCCCTTATGTCACTAAAATCAGGCAGCAACTAGATTAAAACAGGGAGGTACCTTTTTTATTTTACCAGGTTGCCTGGTTTTGCCTGTTTTTACATTGTAAAATGTTTTGCTATACTGTGCCCCAATGAATACGAACCAGCTCTTTCCAAACAGTTTGTCTGAGTTTAATTTTGTTTGTCTATCATCGGGTGCTTGATATTTTACCAATTCCTGATCTGTTTCCTTCTACCCAGGTCTTCCAGGGACAGATCCTCACACACCCGAGACAGAGAACCCCGCTCACCGTCTCAGCGCTCTCCGTCTGGGCGTTCACCCTCAGGGCGCTCCCCTTCCCAGGAGAGATGGAGGGAGAGCGGAGGAGAGGGACCACCCCGCTCCCGGGAGCAAGACGACAGGCCCGAGCCCATGACGAGGGAAGACCGGGAGAGGTCCACCTCTCCAGAGATGATGGCCAGGGGGAGAGAAAGAGAGAGGTCTCTGTCGCTAGAGAGGGATAGACGTTCCAGCTCAGATGGGGAGAGGGAGTCGGGGGAGATATGATACAGAGGGGGACATCCGAGGTAATGTTAGAGCAGGGGGGGTTTTAGAAAGATGGAGCAACAGCCCTTCACCTGAGCCATAACCCTTAGATGTTTGCAGATCTATAAGATGGAAACAATATGGTAGAAGCTACACTGCTTATACCTATCCAGACCTTTCAGATCCGCAATCATCAAAGGTTTATGGCCAGGTGGGAGGGAGTGAATTGGGACTGGCTGGAAGGGTCCAGGAGGGTGGTGAGTGAGTATGTGTGTTCATTCATGTTGAAGTGCGACATATAAATTGGGCGGAGAGGAAAAATTGGGACAAGGAAATCAGGATGGGAGCATGCAAAGATAGTTGGTGGAGCTTTCGATTGGGATGAATGGGAAAGACCTTGAACGAAAGAAAGGAAGGACTGGGAGCAACACTTTATTTCATGTAATAATTGGATATTGGGATGGGGTTAGTAGAGGGAGATGGAAGTTCTACCCATTTAAACATTATTTTATTTTAGAAATGCTGTTCTGTTTTGTTTAATCATCATTATGATTGAAAATGTTGATGCTGTTGTCATTCTCTGGGTTCCAACATGGATCCAAAGATCGGTTTCATATGGGGGAGCGCGTATAGTGTGTACAACTTTAGATTTATACACAAACAGTGATGAACAACCACATCCTTTGAAAGATAAACATACTTGAGAGTACCACTTAAGACTCTTCACACTAATATGGACATGTAGAATTCAATATAGTTGACAACGTACACAAGCATTTTATATACTGTTACTTTATTGGTATTCAGCAGAAACCCATGAATAGATGCATGCATTTCAGCAGAAACCCATGAACAGACAGACACACACACACACACAGTCCTTTTGCTGTGAGTCAAGGTGGATGTTTTGGGGGATCTACCTTGCTGTGCCATCTACTACAAAGTTAATAAAAGTCCTGCTTCCATTGTGACTCATGTTTCCTGTCCATTCTTAATGTTGGAATCCTTAGTTGAAACAACAAAGCAGACACCCCGCCTGCGTTTTGGTAAAAAGCTGAGGGATGCGCCTGGAGAACTGTAACCTTTCAAATTCATAGTCAGATATGGATGCCAGGACTGCATCCATGATATAAACAATTATGTTAACACTATATAACCTCAAAACATGGTTAACATTTTGTTTATTAACATTGGAGTATAACAAGCTTATACTTGCTCATGAGGCATTTATACATTACATTCAAGAATCAATGGGTATATATCATCCATTTAGCAACTATGGTTTCTAGCTTTAATTGACTATCAAAGAAATATCCAAGTTATTGTGCAAAGTGGAGGTAGCAGCAGGATTACATTTGTGTAGTTACACTTTTTAGACAGTAGATGGCAGTCGTGCTCCTTAAGAAAATGGCAGAAGAAGACGTCATGACGTTTAACGGAAGTTTGAAATTACGCGCCACAAAAGTCATGGATGAAAATTACTTTGTTACACCATAACATTGGAGTTGTCTATGAATTGTAGCTATTTAGTGACAGGATTGTTGAACGCGTTATAACACAATTTGACTTTTTGGAAGTAAAATGTCTTTACTCAAACCATTTAGTAAACTTCCTGGGCTTAATACGGCCAACATACTGGTAAGTGGTCCTGTAAGTAACGTTGGCCTAGGTAGCTAGCAAACACACGTTGTTAACGTTAATCAATGAATGTGTTTCTTATTTCAGCTGGTGGAGAACGAAGAGCAATTTCAGCAGAAGTTAGCTGACACTGTTGTTCTTCAAGAGAAGACTGTCAACGTCAATGTGTAAGTACTGAATTGAGTTCTCAACTAGCGAGCTAGGTAGGGGTTTTGACTAGAAGGTATACCGCTACGGACGGAAGTGACTTTTCGTAACATGTTAGGAGAATTAGGTTAAAAAAGGATTAGGGTTAGCAAAAATGCTCTCCTAACCTGCTACGAAATGTCACTTGACGAAAGTAGCTGTATACCATCTAGTCACAACCCTTCTAACAGTCTTGTCTTCTTCTTTCTGTACCAGAAGGTTGGCCAGAAGCCTCCCACTACCCATGGAAAACGAGGAGTCTCGGCCACGGATAGATCTGGTGGTTTTCATCATTCACCTAACCTCAGAGCTCAGGTACATTCACATACAGACAATAAGAAGCATCCATAGGGAGATGGACCTATTGTGTGGCTTTACTGGCCTCGTCTTCCAGTGGTAATGCTACTGCTTTTCTCTCCTCAGCTTCCAGTCAGCAGAGACCTCCCTCAAGTATTTAGACCCAGGTTACTTCCAGGGCAAAGTCTGCTTCCTGGTTACCAATGGTAAGGAAATTAACTCTCCTGTCTATCCTTCTCCTTTATTCATCTTTCATCAACACTTATCACAATTATTATATATATTTTTTAAATTTGTACTTTTACCCCGTTTTCTCCCCAATTTCATGGTATCCAATTGGTAGTTACAGTCTTGTCTCATTGCTGCAACTCCTGTACTGAGTCCTCCGAAACACAACCCAGCCAAGCCATACTGCTTCTTGACACAATGCCCGCTTAACCCGAAAGCCAGCTGCACCAATGCGTCTGAGAAAACGAAGGTTACCTATGTAACCACGGTTATGTGAACAATATGGATCACTCCAATATATTGGTATCACTCCGCGGCGGAGGAATACATCCGAGGTGAGGATTTACAGATTTACTCCCGTGTACACCTGTGTCACAGCTGGGGTCCGCCGGTTCTCTACATCATTTTTGAGGTGCCTCTATTTATTCTTATTTTTTATTTTTATTTTCACCTTTATTTAACCAGGTAGGCCAGTTGAGAACAAGTTCTCATTTACAACTGCGACCTGGCCAAGATAAAGCAAAGCAGTGCGACAAAAACAACAACAGAGTTACTTACACATGGGATAAACAAACGTACAGTCAATAACACAATAGAAAAATCTGTATACAGTGTGTGCAAATGAAGTAAGGAGGTAAGGCAATAAATACGCCAATAGTGGCGAAGTAATTACAATTTATCAATTTACACTGGAGTGAGATATGTGCAGATGAGGATGTGCAAGTAGAAATACTCGTGTGCAAAAGAGCAGAAAAACAAATATGGGGATGAGGTAGGTAGTTGGATGGGCTATTTACAGATGGGCTGTGTACAGCTGCAGCGATCGGTAAGCTGCTCTGACAGCTGACGCTTAAAGTTAGTGAGGGAGATATAAGTCTCCAACTTCAGTGATTTTTGCAATTTGTTCCAGTCATTGGCAGCAGAGAACTGGAAGGAAAGGCGGCCAAAGGAGGTGTTGGCTTTGGAGATGACCAGTGAAATATACCTGCTGGAGCGCGTGCTACGGGTGGGTGTTGCTATAGTGACCAGTGAGCTGAGATAAGGCGGGGCTTTACCTAGCAAAGACTTATAGATGACCTGGAGTCAGTGGGTTTGGCGACAAATATGTAGCAAGGACCAGCCAACGAGAGCATACAGGTCGCAGTGGTGGGTAGTATATGGGGCTTTGGTGACAAAACGGATGGCACTGTGATAGACTGCATCTAATTTGCTGAGTAGAGTGTTGGGGGCTATTTTGTAAATGACATCGCCGAAGTCGAGGATCAGTAGGTAGGATAGTCAGTTTTACGAGGGTATGTTTGGCAGCATGAGTGAAGGATGCTTTGTTACGAAATAGGAAGCCAATTCTAGATGCTTAATGTGAGTCTGGAAAGAGAGTTTACAGTCTAACCATACACCTAGGTATTTGTAGTTGTCCACATATTCTAAGTCAGAGCCGTCCAGAGTAGTGATGCTAGTCGGGCGGGCGGGTGCGGGCAGCGATCGATTGAAGAGCATGCGTTTCGTTTTATTAGATTTTAAGAGCAGTTGGAGGCCACGGAAGGAGTGTTGTATGGTGTTGAAGCTCGTTTGGAGGTTTGTTAAGTGTCCAAAGAAGGGCCAGATGTATACAGAATGGTGTCGTCTGCGTAGAGGTGGATCAAAGAATCACCCGCAGCAAGAGCGACATCATTGATATATACAGAGAAAAAAGTCAGCCCGAGAATTGAACCCTGTGGCACCCCCATAGAGACTGCCAGAGGTCCGGACAACAGGCCCTCCGATATGACACACTGAACTCTATCTGAGAAGTAGTTGGTGAACCAGACGAGGCAGTCATTAGAGAAACCAAGGCTGTTGAGTCTGCTGATAAGAATACAGTGATTGACAGAGTCGAAAGCCTTGGCCAGGCCGATGAAGACGGCTGTCTTTTATCGATGGCGGTTATGATATCGTTTAGGACCTTGAGCGTGGCTGAGGTGCACCCGTGACCAGCTCGGAAACCAGATTGAATAGCGGAGAAGGTACGGTGGGATTCGAAATGGTCGGTGATCTGTTTGTTCACTTGGCTTTCGAAGACTTTAGAAAGGCAGTGCAGAATGGATATAGGTCTGTAACAGTTTGGGTCTAGTGTCACCCCCTTTGAAGAGGGGGATGACCGCGGCCGCTTTCCAATCTTTAGGAATCTCAGGCGATGCGAAAGAGGTTGAACAGACTAGTTATAGGGGTTGCAACAATTGCGGCAGATAATTTTAGAAAGAGAGGGTCCAGATTGTTTAGCCCAGCTGATTTGTAGGGATCCAGATTTTGCCGCTCTTTCAGAACATCAGCTGTCTGTATTTGGGTGAAGGAGAAGCGGGGGGGCTTGGGCCAATTGCTGCGGGGCGTGCAGAGCTGTTGGCCGGGGTAGGGGTAGCTAGGTGGAATGCATGGGCAGCCGTAGAGAAATGCTTATTGAAATTCTCGATTATCGTGGATTTATCAGTGGTGACAGTGTTTCCTAATCTCAGTGCAGTGGGCAGCTGGGAGGAGGTACTCTTATTCTCCATGGACTTTACAGTGTCTCTAGCACCGTAGAGGAATGGAGTGATCTATATAGCTTACATAATCGTGGTTACATATGTAATCTTCGTTATGTTTCACTATATTGGATCACTCCAATATATTGGTATACCCGTACCACATTAGTCAGTGCTAGAGGGACCTGGTCAGCCAGCGGCGAAGTCCCAGTGCGGGACCAAGATGCAGGGACCGTCAATGTGGAAGGGGGGTCCCGACACAGTCCCCGGAAGCGGAGGTGACGCCCAGGACCGTTGAACCCACCGCAGAGGGAGGTGCAACATTTACCTGATAGTACCTAGCAAAGGTGCAAGAGGAAGCCCAGCTGGCCGCAGCACAGTTCTCAGCGAGGGGCACTCCTCTCAGTAGAGCCCAGGATGCAGCCACACCTCGTGTTGAATGTGCCACCACAGATCCCAACACTGGCATGCCAGCCAGGCGGGTATGCTGTTGTAATCGTGTCCACGATCCAGTGAGAGAGCCTCTGCTTTGATAGCCCAGGACTCTCTCACCATAACAGACAAAGAGCTGGTCTGTTGTTCTCACTGACCGTGTCCGCTCCACATAGGCAGCCAGTGCCCTCACAGGGCACAGCATGCCGGAGGGAGGCCCAGACTCCCCCGCCACTGCCGGGAGGTCATAAGCAGACAGGATAAAAGGGATGTTCACATGCCTGTCTGACAAAACCTTTGGGAGGAATGAAGATTTGAGGTGGAGAGATACACTCCTCCCCCGGTGTCCATCCTCTAGCACTCAGAACTTAACGAAAGAGCATGGAGCTCACCCTCCCTCTTCATGGAAGTAATTGCTACCAAGAAAGCCACCTTCATAAAGAGGTGTTTCAGGGAGGCAGACTCGAACGGTTCGAAAGGTGGCTTTGCCAAAGCTGCCAAGACCACATCGAGATCCCAGTTCACCATTAAGCGGGTCCTAACTGGACGCAGGCGACGAACCCCCTTCATAAACCTGAAGACCAAGGAATGGCGTCCCACTGGCCTGTCCATCCACCCCACATGGCAGGCAGATATTGTTGCCAAATGCCCTCTGTGTTGAGGCTGCCAAGCCCTCATCCAAGCGAGACTGCAGGTATTGGAGGACATACTGCACCCCACATGACTCGGGCACAACCTCAATACCAGTGCACCAAGAGCAGAACAACCGCCGGCACAACTGGTATGCCGCGGTTGTAGCAGGCGCCCTTGTGCTCTGCATGGTGTTCATTACACACTCCTGTAGTCCTAACATGGACCATTGGTACCGTTCAGTGGCCAATCCCACAGACTGAGGCGGTGCTGCCTCGGATGCCACAAAGTTCCCCGGCCTGAGACAGCTGGTCTGGTTTCAGGGGAAGTTGCCAAGGTGTCCCAGACAACAGGGACAGGAGAAGGCTGAACCAGGGTTATCTGGGCCAGTATGGGACCACCAGAAGCAGATATGTGCGAGTAGAGACGCTAGACGTACCTGAGCCCAGAGGAGTTCCTGTGCTATAAGATTGAGGCGGTGTGACCTCAGTCCACCCTGATGGTTGATGTAAGCCACCTGTCTGTTCTCACCAGGACATGTCTTCCTTTCAGATGTGTAAGGAAAGACCGCAGGGCCAGCAGTACAGCTCAGCGTTCTAGTTTATTGATGTGCCTGCTGCTCCAAGGGGGTAGCCAACAGCCGCTGGCCAACCTGCCCTTGGTCACACCCCCCCCCCCCCCCCCCCCGAGCCGATCTGGGAGGCGTCTGTGCTGACCAGCTCCCGGCGGTACATCCTCAGCATCTCCACCCCACCTGAGAGAAAGAAGCGATAGCGCCACCTCAACAATGCCCTGAGGCCCTGTGCGGTCACCCGCAGCTGGCGGTGACGGTGGCGCTTCGGCTGCAGCCGGTGGGAGTTGAACCATTGTTGAAGAGGCTGGAGGAATCATCAACGAGGCCGCCATCAGCAAGCCCAACAGGCGTTGTCAGGGCAGATACCACCCGCCCCTGCCCAAAAGTGGTTGATAAGATCGCCTGAACCCTTCAGGTGGGCAGGCGTGCTCTCATGAGGACTGAGTCCAGTTCCATGCCAATGAAGGCCACCCTTTGGGTGGGTGTCAGATGACTCTTCTTGTCGTTTACTGTAATGCCCAGCCTGCCGATGCGGGTCAGGAGTATGTCTCTGTCTAACAGGACCTGGGTCCTGGTCGGGGCACAAATCAGCCAATCGTCCAGGTAATTGAGAATCAACAGTCCTCGGGATGTGAGAGGTGCCAGGACAGCGTCCATGCATTTTTTGCAGAACCATGAATTTGTAAGCCGTCCCTTTGAAAGTGAATCGGAGGTACTGTCAATGAGCTGGGTAAACAGGAACATGAAGTACGCATCTCCAAGGTCCAGCGTCACAAACCACTGGTCCCTGGACACGGCCTGCGACACGCGGCTGGGGACAGCATGTGGAACCTCAGTACCTTCAAGTACCCATTGAGGTTGCGAAGGTCCAGAATCGATCAAAACCCTTATTCTCTTTTTGAGACCACAAATTAAGTGGAGTAGAACCCACTTAGCCGTTCTGATGTCTCGATCCTGCGGATGGCACCCTTGTCGAGGAGTGAGGAGATCTCCAGCCGCAGGGTATTCTTCAGGGGGGTTGGCCACCGTGGTGACACGAAAGGCACCTGAAGGACGGGGGCCGTCACCGGAATTGGAGTCGGTACCCCTTGAGCATTGTGGACAACACCCAGGGGGACTCCACACCCTCCTCCCACTTTGCCATTTGAGACCGGGAGAGGCGGCCGGAATAGTGTGTCAGGGGTCCTGCCGGGGCCCGCCTCTCCTCTGGCGCCCCGAGCGCCTGGGTCTCCCATGCACGTCCCTATGGCGGTGACAGTTGACACCATCACACCTGTAACAAAGGGAAGCCATAAGTTCAACCAAGACAACAAGGCCACGGAGCAGGGGTCAGACGCCCTGGGAGAGCTATGTCGTGACCCCTTTGGAGGAATATGAACCTGGTACTGGTACTAAATTACCCAGTACCGCTGCAAACACCGGGTAGACCCATGTGGGGAAAAACAGGCTGTTGCTTCAGCGCACGCTGTGCTGCTCCCGTTGTCGTCCCTTAGCACAAGGCAATGGGGCAGGAGAGGGACCCCACCTTCTGGAGCAGGGAAAGCAGACAAGACACCTCCATCACTTCCCGGAGGAGCTCCTATGTGCCCTCCTGCAGGTAGGCCTGCAGCAGCATGGTCACGTTTGTAAGGCAGCCAAGAGAGAAGAGGGACCCATGTGTGGCTTTCAAGTCCGCATCAAATGCTCTGGGGGGGGGGGTCCCGCCCTGGCAGAACTCTCCTGCAAGGGGAACAGGGAACAGCTGTTGTCGCCTCATGCCCCCGTCCAGGACTGGCAGCAGATGTACTCTGCCTGCGGTGGCTCCGGCCTCGCTTCCTGGGAAGGGTACTGGGCCCAGTAGAGGGACTAACAGCTCGCTGCCGCACCACTCCTGCGGGAGGGAGCTCGTCCCCAGCCTGAGCCCGAGCCTGGCCGACCCACTCGCGCATGGCCTCCAATTGCGCCAGGTGCAGGCATTCTGAGAACACCACACAAAACAGGCATACAGTAGGGTGTTCCACCGCCCTCTCTCCGAGTGGCTCACACCCAGGCAGTGCATACACGAGGTATGCGGATGCCCAGGGGGGATGCCACCATCACACCTGTCACGAAGGGAAGCCATAAGTTCAGACAAGGCCACGGAGCAGAGGTTCGACGCCCTGGGAGAGCTATGTTGTGACACGCTTGGAGGAATAGGAACCCGGTGAGGGATAAATTACCCAGTACCGCTGCAAACACCGGGCAGACCCCTGTGGGGAAAAACAGGCAGACAAAAAAACAGCAACCAGGTAATGGATTTGATTTATTCTGTTTTTTTTTTACACCAATATTACCTACCGGTTTCATATCCAAGCAGTAAAAACGGAACCACTTGGAGTAACACCCGTTAAGGAACTCCAAAGTTAATGTCTCATCGTAGTGGAAAGCCCACTACGATACTCTTACACTCTGCAGGGGAAAGAACATGAAGGATAATTAACAGAGAACCAGCAGCATGTTAAGGCAATTCACAACACACACACAGAACAAGCCAGTCGGCAAGTTGTGTAAGGTAAATTACAGTTTGTGGCAGCAAGAGCCACCAATATATTAATGCACACGGAGTCGTAGTGTAACGCTAATGAAACGCAAGCATGACAAACCACAGGCAGAAGATACAGATCAACCATGCACAGCGAGTGGAGCACTGAAGAAGAGGGGCTGGCCATGTGGCCAGCTGCTCCAGGCTGCAAACAGCCAGTGAGTATACTTCCACGCAAGATATTACACTTACCAGTGACTTACCAAGCGAACTTCAGAAAGTTTGTACCTCAAAACATACTGACGTCCGCCGATAAAATGAAAGAGAACGTGACGCGGCCTTGGGGTCGATATATAGGGGCGGGCCCCAGCTGACACAGGTGTACACAGAAGCAAATCTCTAAATCCTCACCTTGGATGTATCCCTCCGCCGCGGAATGATACCAATATATTGGAGTGAAACATAATACCATACACCTGGAGACCGTGTCAGCGTGCATGCGCCGGCCCGCCACAGGAGTTGCTAGAGCGCGATGGAACAAGAACATCCCTGCCGGCAAAACACTCCCCTAACCCGGACGACGCTGGGCCAATTGTGTGCTGCCCCATGGGTCTCCCAGTCGCGACAGAGCCTGGTCTCGATCCAGGATCTCTAGTGGCACAGCTAGCTAGCACTGCGATGCAGTGCCTTAGACCACTGTGCCACTCGGGAGGCCCTCACTTATCACATTCTATCATCATTTTGTTGAAAGATTTCTATCATCTGTGTGTTTGTGGTGTGTCTGTGTCTCCTCCAGCTCGTAATGTGTCAGTGCCCCCTGAGCGGCTGGTCTCTGTGAGGAAGCTGGCTGCATCCCTCCACTGCCCCTTACTGTGTGCAGAGGATCAGGTATGAGTCAACTGTATAAGTTAATGCATAGACATGATTGACAGGTAAAACACTATATTTGTATTTATTATGCATCGCCATTAGCTGCTACCAAGGCAGCAGCTACTCTTCCTGTGGTCTGGCAAAATTAAGGCAGTTATACAATTTTAAAAACATTATTTATTTGTATTTAACCTTTATTTAACTAGGCAAGTCAGTTAAGAACAAATTCATATTTACAGTGACGGCCTGCCCCGGCCAAACCCGGATGACACTGGGCCAATTGTGTGCCGCCCTTAGGGTCTCCCAATCACGTCGGGTTGTGAAACAGCCTGGAATCAAACCAGGGTCTGTAGTGACACCTCTAGCACTGAAATGCAGTGCCTTAGACTGCTGTGCCACTCGGAAGCCCCAAATACATACATTACAATACATTTATAAGAGAATTCACAATACACTGTGTGCCCTCAGGCCCATACTCCACTACCACATATCTACAACACAAAATCCATGTGTACATGTGCGTATGTTATCATGTGTGTATGCATGCATGTCTGTGCCTATGTTTGTGTTGCTTCACAGTCCCCGCTGTTCCATAAGGTGTGTTTTTATGTGAAAAAATAAAAATAAAATAATCTGATTTTACTGCTTGTATCAGTTACCTGATGTGGAATAGAGTTCCATGTAGTTATGGCTCTATGTAGTACTGTGCGCCTCCCATAGTCTGTTCTGGACTTGGACTGTGAAGAGACCATGTCTTGTGGGGTATGAATGGTTGTCTGAGTTGTGTGCTAATCGTTTAAACAGACAGCTCGGTGCTTTGAACATGTCACAAATACAAGTAGTGATGAAGTCAATCTCTCCTGTACTTTGAGCCATCCTAGGGCCAGCCTTGCTGCCCCGTTCTGAGCCAATTGCAATTTTCCCTATGTCCTTCTTGGTGGCACACGACTGAACAGTAGTCCAGATGTGACAAAACTAGAGCCTGTAGGACCTGCCTTGTTGATAGTGCTGTGAGTTTGTTTGTTTATTTCATGAAGCTTGTGTTATGAATAGACTGACAGAAATACATATTATATTGATACAAACTCATTATCTTTTATAAGTGTGTCATTGTTATTTCATGAAACTTTTTTTTCTCAATTATTTATTTCCTCCATCTTCCTTTCTTTCTCCACTCAGACAACAGAGGGGGTGACCACGGCAGCACACCGATTACTGGCCATTCTCAAGGTAGCGGCCGGTCTTGTCCCTATGGCAACTGGTCTCTACCTGTCCACCTTGACCCGCTGCACTGTGCCCTCTGACATTGACCAGCAGAACTTTGAGTGATCTTTGACCTTTAACCCAGTCCAGAACATCACCTGGACGAGCCAAGTCTGGTTGACCAGGTAGTTACATGGACTGTTACTTGTGCTCAATAGCTATTGCGGTCTCTAAAACAGATAAATGTAACAGGTTTATATAGAGTGCACTGCATGTGATATCATACATTTTTTGTTTGTATATACAGTATGTTTACCATGCACTTAGTACCTTTTTTTAAAATACATTTTTGGTTTTGTTCACATCGTTAAACTTTTAACCATTTACATTTTTTTTTGCTTTGATCTCATTTGTAAAGAAATTGTCTGGTATCTTTGTAAATATAATTGAGGTTACACACTAACCTTACTTTTTAGAATGTCACTTGTTGCTGTGTCAATATACTGACATTAGGTGGAGTGCCTGCTGCCTGACGAAAGCCGTTGGTTCAATGCCTCCAAATTGCTTTCTGGTTGCTATAGAAACAGGATGATAGAAAGGACGTGGTTTTCTGGGATACGCCCAACATGGTGACGAAATTGAACCATGCAATTGATGTCCCCTTTCATTATGTAGTGTTTCTTTGACCTATGTGAGAAATAAACGGCTTAGCTAGTTGATACAATCTTAAAGATGCTTTATAAAGGTTTTGTAAAATTTCAGCCAGTAGTTTTGAAAGTGCTCACGAGCCAAAATGGGTTCCTGAAAATTGTGTGCAACGTCAACCATTTTGTATGTATAAAATTAAAAAAATACAATTCATACAATATGTTACAAATGTGTATGTGCTTAAGATCCTGTTAAACCTCTTTAATTGTGAACCAGCTATTTGAAGACTCCTGACCTCCTCACTCCTACCCGTCTCCCTCCTCCCACCTATTTCCTCTATCCCTAAACTCGAAGTTCACATCCCCTTCCTGTTCAGATCAGGTATTTTGATAACCCTTGGTTGAAGATCTCCAGTGTGCTATCCCACTGGACAAAGACATCAGTTCAACGTCATTTGATTGAGTTTTCAACTAACATAAATTCAATGTGAAATAAACATATTTGAACCATGTAATTGGATTTAGGTTAAAAGTTGGGTGAAAAACAAACATTCCCTTTACAGTGAATACTTTTTTTGCATATCGAAAAGTTTTCCACATTGATTCAACATCATCAGATGTATTTGAAATAGTGTGGAAACAACATACAGTTGAAGTCGGAAGTTTACATACACCTTAGCCAAATACATTTAAACTCAGGTTTTCACAATTCCTGACATTTAATCCTAGTAAAAATTCCCTGTATTTGGTCAGTTAGGATCACCACTATTTTAAGAATGTGAAATGTCAGAATAATAGTAGAGAGAATGATTTATTTAAGCTTTTATTTATTTTATCACATTCCCAGTGGGTCAGAAGTTTACATACACTCAATTAGTATTTGGTAGCATTGCGTTTAAATTGTTTAACTATGGGACAAATGTTTCGGGTAGCCTTCCACAAGCTTCCCATAATAAGTTGGGTGAATTTTGGCCCATTCCTCCTGACAGAGCTGGTGTAACTGAGTCAGGTTTGTAGGCCGCCTTGCTCGCACACGCTTTTCCAGTTCTGCCCACAAATTCTCTATAGGATTGAGGTCAGAGCTTGGTGATTGCCACTTCAATACCTTGACTTTGTTGTCCTTAAGCCATTTTGCCACAACTTTGGAAGTATGCTTGGGGTCATTGTCCATTTGGAAGACCCATTTGCGACCAAGCTTTAACTTCCTGACTGATGTCTTGAGATGTTCCTTCATATCCACATAATTTCCCTACCTCATGATGCCATCTATTTTGTGAAGTGCACCAGTCCCCCCTGCAGCAAAGCACCCCCACAACATGATGCTGCCACCCCCGTGCTTCACGGTTGGGATGGTGTTCTTCGGCTTGCAAGCATCCCCCTTTTTCCTCCAAACATAACGACGGTCATTATGGCCAAACAGTTCTATTTTTGTTTCATCAGACCAGAGGACATTTCTCCAAAAAGTACGATATTTGTCCCCATGTGCAGTTGCAAACTGTAGTCTGGCTTTTTTATGGCGGTTTTGGAGCAGTGGCTTCTTCCTTGCTGAGCGGCCTTTCAGGTTATGTCGATATAGGACTCGTTTTACTGTGGATATAGATACTTTTGTATCTGTTTCCTCCAGCATCTTCACAAGGTCCTTTGCTCCTGCTCTGTGATTGATTTGCTCTTTTCGCACCAAAGTACGTTCATCTCTAGGAGACAGAACGCGTCTCCTTCCTGAGCGGTATGACGGCTGCATAGTCCCATGCGTACTATTGTTTATAGTTGAACGTGGTACCTTCAGGAGTTTGGAAATTGCTCCCAAGGATGAACGACTTGTGGAGCTATACAATTTTTTTGTTTATTTCTTTTGATTTTCCCATGATGTCAAGCAAAGAGGCACTGAGTTTGAAGGTAGGTCTTGAAATACATCTACAGGTACACCTCCAATTGACTCAGGCTAATTGACATCATTTATCAGAAGCTTCTAAAGCCATGACATTTTCTGGAATTTTCCAAGCTGTTTAAAGGCACAGTCAACTTAGTGTATGTAAACTTCTGACCCACTGGAATGTTGATATAGTGAATTATAAGTGAAATAATCTTGTCTGTAAACAATTGTTGGAAAAATGACTTGTGTCATGCACAAAGTAGACGTCCTAACTGACTTGCCAAAACTAGTTTGTTAACAAGAAATTTGTGGAGTGGTTGAAATTTTTAATGACTCCCACCTAAGTGTATGTAAACTTCCGACTTCAACTCTAGATTCAACCAGTTGGTGCCTAGTGGGATATACATCCTCTCCTCCTCATCTTTCTCTCCCTTTCATCTCTTAAGGTGTCTCTGTCCATCTCATGGACAGTGTCTTCCTCTTGCTCTTTACCTCAGTTCTCTACTGCTCCTCAGGGTGATTCAGTGTGTATGTCGTGTCGCGACTGGTTTAAACATCTTGTTGACGTCTGTGTCGGCCATTGTTGGCTCTAGAGTCTGAGGGACCTGTTGCCAAATCCTTTCTGCACTGTAGAACATGACAAATTGAATACTGCATTTCAGAAGAGTTTTGCATTCTGCCATCTGAAATGGAGATGTCTGCACAGTGTAACACACACAATCTGCCACATGTAGACACACACACACTGTCACATTGTGCTAAATCATTCAGTATGTAATAAGTATGCAGGGGGTGACCACTGACAGACAGGCTCAGGTGGAGACACTAGGATGCACACGTATCTTCCTCTCGCTGATCAGGGCTGGGCAAAAGAATAACCAGCAGCTAAGTAGAGAAGTTGAATGGCGTTTCTGGCTGTTGTCATGTGAACCATAATCTGTTATCCATAAAAAGTGTTAATGGTTACATTTTGTGGAGTGTTAAGAAAAATTATAGGTTGGGAAGCTGCTTGAGACTTAGTCCTGGTTAGAAAAGATTGGGGACACAGGTTTGGGATCCACTGTGTTAATGCTGATTAAAGAAGTCTAAGGTATCCTGTTTCCTCACTGATAGATAATGCCGTTGGACACCATGAGAGGGAGGACAAGGGAGCCTGGACACCTATGCTAGTGGTCAGTCATGTGCACTATGTTTGAAAACTACAATTCTATTTTAACTTGGCAAGTCAGTTAAGAACAAATTCTTATTTACAATGACAGCCTAGGAACAGTGGGTTAACTGCCTTGTTCAGAACGACAGATTTTTACCTTGTCAGCTTGGGGATTTGATCCACCAACTTTTCTGTTACTGGCCCAACGCTCTAACCACTAGGCTACCTCCATTAGGGCACATCAATCAGTTTGCAGGTGCATATTTAATTCAGGGAAATGTCCTAAAGAAACAGGGTGGTGGGGATTAATGTGTGTGCGTGCCTGCTGGTGAGTGTGTATGTAGCACTTAGGTGTGTTGAGAGAGTGCAAGAGAGATCATGCACGTGTTTTAGTCAAAGGAGGAGGGGGTGGGGATAGATCGCTGACTGACCGCTTGCTGACCTGCACAACAGAAACCTCTATTAGGGCACATCAGTCAGTTTGCAGGTGCATATTGAATTCACCATAACCCTGAAGTGGCTAAGATGGGGGAGCACCTGAGCCCAATGGATGCTTTACTTCTTGATAGTTACAGAATGAGTAATCTATAAAATGACTTTCACACGTCTCCCGTGGGTTTTTTCATATGGCTGACTCTTGACTAATGCCCTTGGCCTGGGGTCAGCCGGTCCGGTGGTCTGGTCGGTGGAGACCGGCTGTCCTTGGCGACGGGTCAGCAGAAAGAAAGAGACGGATAAAGAGAGATAAAGGCAGGTGGGTCACACGAGATGAGAGGGTGTCACAGTGTCTGTTGTCACGTCTGCAGTGCAGTGAGTGACACAGCCAGCATATTAATAGTCGTTCCTTCAGCAGGGCAATTAACCACAGCTTTGGCAATCAGCTCAATGCCAGCCGGCCAGCCAGGCTAATGCCAAAACACCACTTTTTATTTGACTGGAGACAATGGAAACATTTTAAAGGAAGTTTTACCATTACAATTTTGCCACTAGGCAAATGTCAATTTATTACAAATCATGTGGACTTATACTTTAGATTCAAGCAGCACCACAAAGAAATTGCTGAATCCAGAATTAAGCATAGTATGTTTGAATACAACTGATTTCTTGCACTAGTACGTGTATTGTAGTCATTCAAGTTATCCGCATTGAGCTTATGGAAGCAATTATTTAATTCACTAGTGCGGCTTAACCAATCAGGGGCACTCTAGACATGCACTTCCTGTGAGGAATGCACTGGGCAATCTCCATAGCGCCCAAGTTAACAGGCACAGCCTGGTCTGAGAGGGAGTGATCTGAACTCAGAGCCCTGCTCTGTGGAGAGAGTCACGTCCACACTGACCGATAAGACTGCAGGAATGGGAAAGGACAGAGCCAGGGAAATGTCCAAAAGATACAGGGTGGTGGGGATTAGTGTGTGTGTGTGCCTGCTGGTGAGTGTGTATGTAGCACTTAGGTGTGTTGAGTGCAAGAGAGATCATGCACGTGTTTTAGTCAAGGGGGAGGGAGTGGGGATAGATCGCTGACTGACCGCTTGCTGAGCTGCACTGGAACAACAGAAACTGGACAGTCATCCAAGATAGAGGGCAGGAGAGGTGACTACCAGAATAGACCCCCCCCTCAAATGTGTGCAAGAGAGTTGAGCCAGTCTAAAGGCAATAAACAGGTTTGTCACAGAGCAGATTAACTAAAACCCTTCCTTCCTAACCTAACCACATTTTCTATTTTGTCCTTAAACCACAATTCAGAATTTAACTGTTAATGTGTACAATGTCAACCTTACTATATAGAAAAATTATGAGAAACATTGTCACCCTAATAACTCGTGTCCTCCCCCTCAGAAAATACATCTGTCCATGTCACTGGGTGAATGTTTGAAATTAAGCAAAAAGATAGAAAGGTAGAACAGACACTTTAAACACTCATTTGCATCTGATGGAACGTTTATTGGTTTAGTGCATAGAGGAACAGTTTACATTCAGTAAGCAAACTACATTGAAAGGGCAGATTAAGGCAATATACTGTATAGAGAAATGTAGAATTTGCACAAATGCTTTGCCTCATACACCTGTACTTTTCCAATAAGTTTTTCTGTAAGTCATAAGCAAACCAGCACTTAGAATGTACTGTATAAACACTAGTAGCAACTCTGCTTCAAATGTAAGTTTCCAGTTGTTGTCCTATCCCTGTGACCTCTCAAGAACCGTAGGGGGGTGTAGGTCGTTGAGGTAAACCGTTTAGCCAGCAAAGCCCAGCTCCTTGTAGGTGACGTCAATGTCAGCTATGATCACGCCCATCACCTGCTTCAGAGCTTCCTGCCCTGCCCCATCCAGCCCTGCCTTCTCACCCATCACTTTGCAGATGATCTCAGTGATGAGCTGGTGAGCAACAAGAGATGTTAATGTTTAATTTCATACTGAATAAAAGTACTATAAAGGCAATTTTTCACTCAGCATTTTAGTAAACTAAGCATGACAGTGTCATGGTAAAACTGGAGTGAATGCAACAAATGTATGAATAGAGGGAAAAACACATAGTTTCAGATAAAGAGCAAAGGGAGGGAGACTGGAATCATTCATCCTCACCACAAAGTTTTTGAGGGCAATCCTGTGCTTGGTGGCGTGGGTGGTTGCCAGGGGTTTGAGGATGGCAGCGTGGTCACCTTTAGCTTTCAGCAGCTCACCCAGCTTCTTAAGCACAGTGGCCCCGTGGGCAGCTACGTCCGCGTTCCCTGACAGGTCGCCCGCTGCGATGCCTGCGAACTTAGGGAACAACTGCAGGGTGTCTGGGTGCTCTGCAAACAGACTAGAGGTAAGGCGAGAGAGAGGAAGAGAGATTTGTAAGGAGAGTTCTGTGAGCCTCTACAGTACACAGACAGCATTAAAAAAAACTCATTCCTGATTGCTATATCTACACATTGGCATCAACCCATTTCTTAGCATTACAGTCAACACAACAGTCTAGTAGTTGATGACCAGAACCATTCTCCAGTCAATCGCTTAGCCAACTAAGTAAAGTCTGGCTCTGGTCCATGGCATTTCGTGCATCTTGCTGATGTGTCTAAGCATCAGTAAGAAAAACGTAACGCCCTGGGCCAGAGCAAAGTACAGACCAACATTGTCCACTGACCGGCTCAGAACCAGTCCTCCGTGTTTGTTATAGTCAGCCTCCACTGGCCCCCAGCACGTCAGAACCATGTCAAAGTTAGCCATGATCTGAGGAAGACAGACAGAGAGACTAAGGAGTGACATACAGTACAAATCAGGGCTTGGGTCTCAACTAATAAAACGGCATCTATTTTCAGACGTGTCACTCACGTTTACTCGCGCTCGTTGTCGCCAGTTTATTCATTATTACTCACACCTGCTGCTACCATCGTTACGTTCACCTGCGCCTCATGAGACCCACCTGGACTCCATCGCCTTCCTGATTACCTCCCCTATATCTGTCACTCCCTTCGGTTCTTTCCCCAGGCGTTGTTGTTTCATGTCTGTACGCTACTCATGTTTTGTTCCATTTTCGTTTATTTGTTAAATTCGCTGCCTGTACTTGATTCCCGATTATTAACGTACACGTTACAAGCAGCTATTTATTCCCAACATGTTTTTTTTTAACCTTCAATTTGAATTGACCCCCAGCCCTGTTACAAACGCGTGCAGTAGGAAAGCTAATATTTTCTGTGCCAAGCAGTCAGAGTGGGTTAGTAATAGACAGACTGAAGCTGAGTAGAGGAACAATTGAATAACATTATCAGATTGAACAGGACCAATTTAGAAGCCAAAAAGACGGAATTATATGGTTTTAATTTACATTATAACACTAATTCAGTAATGCATTAATCTAATCTAACATATGGCAAGTCTACTCAGCAAAACGCTATAGAAACTGTCCGCCATAAATCCTGGGAGAGGGTAGCTACGGATTGCATGCATTGTTAGAGGAAGTGTTAGGTGCGTAGTAGGGGAGAGTTGAAGTAACTTACTGAAGACATTAGTCAGTGAGGAGTCAGCAGCACCACCCCAGTGGAGCCAAAGCACTCTAGAAAACGAGGATGTTACATTAGTTTGGTTTGTTTACTGAGTTAGATAACACATGGCATGCAACATTGATAGTTGAACGTGCCAATACTGTAATAAAATATAAAATCCAGATGTTTGTCTAATAAATGTTATCTTTTCAAAGGCAACAATGTAGTAATTAAGCCAAAGGTCGTTTCCCCAATAGCTTTTCATTGACCTTGTCCTCATAGGATTCTATACCCATAGGTCAAAAATGGTCAGTCCACACAGACATCAGCCATAAAATACAGCCCCATCAGCTCCGCCACATGGTCTTTACTAGCTAATTGTTAGATATTAATGCGCTGTTGGAGCTAGGAACACAAGCATTTCGCTACACCCGCAATAACGTCTGCTAAATATGTGTATGTGACCAACAAAATTTGATTTTCTACTCTGAACAAGAGCTTGATGTAGAGGCAGCAGACTTGTTCTCTCAGGACATATGTTCCAGCATCAGTGCACCATAAGTCCACCTGTTGCGTTGGCTTTGGATAGCCTCTAGACCAGGGGTATTCAACTCTTACCCTACAAGGTCCGGAGCCTGCTGGTTCTGTTCTACCGTATAATTAATTGCACCAACCTGGTGTTCCAGGTCTAAATCAGTCCCCGATTAGAGGGGAACAGTGAACAAACGCAGTGGAACTGTCTTCGAGGTCCAGAGTATAGGTTGAGAGCTCTGGACTATGGGCCCTCTGTGTACATGTATGTGTTGGTTTCTCTTCAAAGACACTGACAGTCAAGCTGATGACTGGATTAGATGTCATACAGTTCAAATAGTTTTCTGAATTTAATTTTGGGTTACAATATCAGCTCACCCAAACTCTCACTCATGATTATAATACTGTAATGTGCTTTTGCAGCCTCAACTCTAATGCTAGGTAAAAACTATAAACATTCTGTTTTTTAAAGTGAATAAACATTTGATCCAATAATGTATTTCTAAAGCAGGGCTACCCAACCCTCTTCCTGGAGATCTACCATCCTGTGGGTTTTCAGTCCTACCCTAATTTAACACACCTGATTATACTAATTAGCTGCTCAACAAGACCTTAACTAGCTGAATCAGATATGCTAAATTAGGGTAGGACTGAAAACCTACAGGAAGAGGGTTGGACAGCCCTGTTTTAAAGCGTGACATAGAAGCATTGATACTGTACCAGTAAAGCAGGTAAATGTCCCGTGTCAATATTTCAAACGCCAAAATACTTTATAGTCAAACCCATCCCCAAACCATACCGTTTATACCTCTTCCTCCCTCTCACGCACTCATCCCAGACCAACCATCAATCTCTCTCTCCAAGTTAACTCCACCTCTAACCCTTCTAGCCCGCCCTCCCGTTAGGTTACCAAATTATGATACCATACCAGTTAGATTCCTTTCTGTCCCCCACTGCATTGTGAATTCTATTGTCTCATAGTTCATAAGAAAAGAAGGTTCCAAAATCAAGATTTCCAACAGTCTATCAAATTATGATTAGAAATGATTTCCAAAGTTGGTAAGGTAATGCTCTATTGCTACAGTTCTTCAGAACTCTAAACCGTTTACAGGCTCGGCTTAGTATGACCATTTAATAACATACACAAATCTCTCAATAGTTCATAATGTGTAAGAAATGCCATTTGACTCAATCCTATGACTGTTAGTATACGACAATAGCAGTGGTGTGATGCCGACAGCATTGCTTTTTTTATGACACACTCATTGTTTTGAACAGGGCAAAAGAGCATCTGTCCTTTACAAGTACATTATTGGCATGGTCAAAGACAAATGCTGCCAAAAGTCAGCAAATGAGAAAAACAGTTGTTACACTGCAATGACAGAAACTTTTGAACCTAAGGCCAAACAGGGCTGTGACTCTCATATATGTCCATGAATAGGCTATACATTGTCACAATCTATCTTCCTTCCTCTCTCTCTCCTTTATCTCACACCTCTCTGTCTCTTTTTGCCATTATCCCCATCTCTTTCTCCTCTCCTATCTTTCTCTCTCTTCAGTCACCATGTCGCTTTCTCCTCTCCTATCTTTCTCTCTCTCCAGTCACCATGTAGCTTTATAAATAACTGCTGGCAGCAGCCAGGACCACTAGACAGTTTTGCCAGAGCATTTAAGCATGGATATGTTTAGTCCCTAGCCCTTTTCCCTCCTTTACTGGGGTTCAAGTTCAGGTCAAGTTCAAACCCTGCCGGGTTGGGATATAACCGACTGATGGTATTCTCTATTTTGTTCTACTGAGCTATTTGGAATTGTTTTAAGAAGGTCACACCAAGGAACATTTAGCTATTTGAGTTTGAATTTTAAGACCCCTTGAATTATCCCCAAAATATATTTAAAAAATAATTTAATAAAAAAATATTTCTAGCCTTACTGCTATTAGCCTATACAAGCGCATTGAATAACATATTCACTACATGGAACAACAGATAGTCCCTAAAAAATATCAAAAAGGAAGTTTGTTCTGAAGTGTCTCTCCTATATCTATTCTCAAACTATTGTAGGCTTAGGGTTTTACAATTTCTGCCACCTGGTGACTTTTTGCAGATACAACAGCATCCACTTTGTTTGTTTAAAAGGCCTTGTAGTCCACCTCTAGAATGTTTCGAAGGCTGGAATTTCCTCACTAGTTTTCAAAATTATTTTAGTTTTTCATGCCAATAAGGCTAAATGTTATGAAATCTATGTCTGACATAGAATTGGCGCGTGCACTTGTCAATCATTTAACCGGCCGCTAGATGTCCAATGTTATTCGCTAAGGGGGAGACGCATTCACGTTTCATTGGTAAACATAACATGTACCACTTCACCCGGAAGTAATGAGAAGCGTTTCAAGGTTACATAAGCGTAAATAGTTGTTGTAATTTCATAGCTAACGTTGTATTATATATATATTTAATATATCGGTGCTGTGGACGTATAGTGCTTATGTTTAGCTAACAACCCGACTTTGAAGTTGGTCTTTCAGAATAATGCAAACTTTGAAAGGAGTCAGACACTTGATGACATCAGCTACCATGAAACAAACAGGTAAGAATGAATCGTTTCTTGATCATCAGAACTTATGGGAGCTGTCTTGACATGAACTCAGTGAACTCATTAGTGTGTTGTTTGTTTGTTGAGCTTCTTATAACACTTCCTCATGCACTATTACTGATTGTTGTGTCATGTTAAATGCTTAGTAATGCGTCTTAACAGTAATTGCCCTTCAGTGTCAGAGTTCAATATGCCAGTGCCATGGGGAGAGATAAGGGGCAAGGTCTGGGGTCCTGACCATGGTCGACCAATACTCTGCCTGCACGGCTGGGCAGACAACTGTGGCACTTTCAACACTCTCATTCCACTGCTGCCAAAAGGTGTGTAGGCTGTCTGCCTGCTAGATCAGCACAGAGATGTATACAATAGATTCATGAGAACTTGTCATTGGAATTGGAAAGACATTCAGTTGCATAGTTGTTCAGTGCGGAGTGAGTCAGGCTCTTACAGTCTCTCTCTCTCTCTCTCTCTCTCTCTCTCTCTCTCTCTCTCTCTCTCTCTCTCTCTCTCTCTTTCTCTCTCTCTCTCTCTCATATATACACACACACACACACACACACACACACACACACACACACACACACACACACACACACACACACACACACACACACACAGAGTGGAAATATGTAGCTGTGGATATGGCTGGCCATGGCCTCTCCTCCCATAGACCTCCTGGAGTCTTCTACAGCTTTCCTGCTTATGTGGCCGACATACGGCGAGTCATTGGAGGTATTAATAATTATTTAAATGAATTTAGTGGATGCATATATTTGTCCTATTTCGCACATGCACAAGTGTGTATTAATACAAATGTGTGAATTGGAAATGTGTTTTTTGCTTTTCCCACTCTCTCTGAGACTGGGGTCACAGCCAGTGTCTGCCTGGAGGCGACCCTGGAGCAATTAGGGTTAAGTGCCGACCTTTCGGTTACTGGCCCAATGCTCAAACCACTAGGCTACTTGCTGGTTTGAGCTTATTCAGACCAATGTGGCCTTTGCTCCAGTAAGAGCTGAAAAGTAATGATGTAAAGTGAAGTTAGACAGAGCTATATGAGGTTTCCTCGTTCTTTCTCTCCTAGGTAGGTGTAATTTAAAGTATGAAGCTACATTTAGCAGATTATCTATCTATCTAATCCATTGAAATGGTTTGCAGCTCTCCAATGGAAGAGATTCTCTATTATCGGACACAGTATGGGTGAGTGACTGTTCATCTTCATGTTAATCTCTCTTCCACTCATTGTGTTCTGATCAGACATTGTTGTTTTCCTGTCTGTACAGACATCTGATCGTGTGCTCTCCATTGTACAGGTGGCAATGTAGCTGGAATGGTAAGCATCTTTAAAAAAAGAAGCATGTTAATGGTGTTTCATATCTGTGTGTCTCTTCGCAATTAACAATATCCAGAGACAGTAACTGTGTATGATGTGTGTGTAATCATGTACTGTTGTCTTTGTCCAGTTCAGTGCCCTGTATCCAGAGATGGTGGAGTCAGTGGTTCTCCTGGACTCCTATGGATTCTTACCCACAGACGCGGTACTGAGACACTCACCGCTCTTTGTTCATTTGCTCCTTGGAACTGTTCAGGACATCCACATTTTGTAATGTCTCTCTACCATTGTGTCTCTTACCCTAGAAAGAATTGCATACGGTGATAAGACAGGGATTTGAAGGAATGCTTGAGTTTGAGAAGAAGAAAGATGAGAAGAAAGAGAAGGTTTACACTTATGAGAATGCATTGATGAGGTAAGACCACACTTCCTTGTTTTACAATGACACTTCTGTTATGTTGGGCTGTCTGGCCATAATCTCTCTGCTCTGATAATCATAGTCATTGCGTCACTCCTATGATGTGTTAATCACTTCCAGGCTTTTGGCAGCAAACCCCTCTCTCTCGGAGCAGTCAGCCCACATTCTTCTAGAACGAGGACTCGCTCAGGTTGAAGGAGGTAAAATGATCATTCTCTCCCCCTCTCTCCCTCTCGCTCGCGCTATCTCACATTGTCTTTTTTTTTCTCTTTTCACTTTGTTTCTCCTTCTTGTCATCTTTCGTACTCATATCATTGTAATATAATAGTAATACTAACACTTTCTATTTTTATTTCATAGGGGTGGTGTTCACCCGAGACTTTAGAATCAATCTGGTAAGACTAATCTTTTTGTGTTAATAGTCCTCATAAAAAAGACGTACTTCAATTGATTTGTATATTTGATCTGTTTTATAGGAATGCTAATGTGTTCTGTTTCAGAAAAACGTTGTGCGTGTCAGCCTGGAGCAGAGTCTAGAGTTGCAGTCCAGGATACAGGCCAGAGTTCTAGTAGTACTGTAGGACACTCTCCCATCATTACACTATTTCACAGTTATTACAGGATTATTACACAGTTTCTATTGTAAACTACACTTTACCATACCGTCAATCACAATTTTTTTTTTTTACTGCTAATATGTTTTACTTGAAGATCTCTCTAATTCTCCTGATAGGGCGGAGGAGGGGTTTGAAAAGATGTTTTCTGAACCACAACAGAAGACATTTACCTCAACGCTACTTCAAGGGTATAAAGACCAACGCGTGAGTATATTTATGTATACACCTATTTACAAAGAAACAATGTCCTACTCACATTCTAATGTCACTTTTATGGTTGCGACTAAAACATTTTAGCGGAATATTTATATGTTGTTACTACAGTCATATTGTGCTCTGCTCCTTGCAGCTACAGTACTGTGTAGATAACTAAGCAGAGACAGTGGTAAAAGCTCAGCATCACAGAGAGGCAGTAAGAAAAGTTTTAGCTGCAAACACTGACCTACAAATGCAGGGTTTTTGGGAAATAATAGTTTATATGTATTTGTTTTCAATCTCTCTCTCCCCCCTCTGTCTGTCTCTGTCTCTGTCTCTGTCTCTGTCTCTGTCTCTGTCTCTGTCTCTCAGGGCATGGTGGTTAACGTACCTGGTGATCATCATGTCCACCTGAACACCCCTGAGACTGTGGCCCAAATCGTCACTGACTTCCTCCAGGAAGAAGCTCCTTCACACAGCACTGCAGAGGATACACAGGCAGCCAAGTTATAATCCCCCGCCCCTTCCCCACTGTGTTAGTTAGTATTTAGAACTCTCAAATACATGCAGTGTGCCTGTAGCCTTCCTGGTGCCATTCATCCATTCATAATATGAGCAGTATTAAAGGTAGACTCAGCGATATGGCGTAGATGCAGAAAGTAAATAGCATAGTGGGTACATTTCCGCAACAATTCCTGGTGAACCCGTGAGCTGGACTGTGTGAGAGCGAAGTCTTGTATCTCGCTCATCTCAAACATGAGACTGGATCAGTTTACAAACCTGTAGACACAGAATAAATTGCTACTTGTGCAAATAGACAACTGTTGCATAAACAGATTTTAAAGACTTTGAACCCTAATATTTATTATATTGTGCTGTATCTAAAACACACCAATACTTTTTAAACGGTAGTCTGTCGAGCTAGAATACTTGATGTTTACCAGTTGCTGTATGTCATGTCTTTTTACATCTGGGCTGTTTAGAACTGGCATGTTTTCTCCCAACTGATGACCCGGTGATGCCTTACAGTGCCTTGCTACTGGTCAGAACCTATTGAAATGCATTCACACATGTTTATAAAAAATAATTGTATAGGGTTCGGCTTCACACCAATCAGATGCAGACCTACATGTCCACTTCCTGGATGTGGCCCAATGAGAAGTGGATTAGAGGTTGATCTGTCAAGCTTATCGTTCCTTCATATGGTCCTAGAGCTGAGTAACAATCATTCAACTAATTGGACAAAGGCTTCTTCCTGGTACAGTTTGACAATAAATAGGTCAACCTTCCTGCTCTTCAGTCATCTTTTAGTCATTGTCTCAGATAAAAGTCAATGTCTCAGACGTCAAGAGAACAAAACATGACATGTTTTGCTTTGTAGATGAGCAGTCTCCTTATAAGGAAATCATATTGCTTCTGCCTGTGTGATGGATATGATGGAGAACATTACCCTCTTACTCTGTGATGGTTTGTGCGTTAAATAAACTTGAATCGATTTCATGCAGAGGATGTAGGAGGCGACCGGAGACATCTGAAGGGTCCTGGCCCAAAAAAACACCACAATAACCGTTGCATAACATCCGCCTCCACCCATCACTAGGGCTGTTGTCATAGCAATGCCCCCTCCTCCCCTCCCTTTGAATGTGACGTCAGAACCCAGAGCAGTATGATGAACCTCTCTGTCATCTGTACAGAGAGATCACCTTGGATTATATTATACCATCCAGCTGACGGTTGTGCTGCATTAGACCAATACATCATCTGATTAGTGACTCCATTGCTCCTCCATTTTACACAACCACCATATTCAGAGGAAGGCAGGCACAGCAGAGACTACAGGTATGTGCCCAAACCTGCTAGCTACTGTGGGATGATATTTTTTGTCATGATCATGTGCAGTTACTCTAGCAGCTAATGTGTGCAATCAGTTACAGTGGACATAATCTATTGATACAGCAAAAGGATGGCGAAGCATGTTCGAGTATTTGAATGGCAAAAGCCTGCCACAACTAATATACCTTAACACAGAGGACCATTTTATAGTCAATTTTGATAGAGCAGATGCTTGCACATAATAGTTGACTTGAGATTGTGAATAAGGAGTACGTTTACAGGTAATGCTGCACCATGTGTACAATAGGTAGATTGTGTTTGGTATTTCATCATCAGCTCACAATCTAATGTCCCCCTTCCTCCTCCTGTACCGCTCCGTAACAGTACCATGTCCTGGTTGTTCCTGGACTGGTTCGTCCCCGTCTACCTGCTGGTGTCGGTCCTGGTGCTGGCCGGCTTCGGAGCCTGTCTCTACTTCCTCGAGCCAGGGCTTCAGGACGCACATAAGTGGAGCAACAAGACTGTGAAGCACCATCCGCTGGTGGTCAGCTTGAACAGCAAAGACGAAGATGGCAATGCCCTCATATGATATGACCACACACACTACAGGAAGGACAGAGGCTGACCATATGGAGTGGGGCTGGGACTGGAGGACCGCAGGATGGTAGATAGAGACAGACACCTCCTGAGAGGTTTGGGATGTGAGAGGCCTGACTGGGAAGAAACAGCATTGAGAGGAAGGCACTGTGGTCAGGTGGTGTCACCCTTTGAAATGTGAAATAACGTTTTCATAGAGAGGGGAAACAAAAATGAGGTCATTTGAACAAAGGGATAGTTCCTGTTTTCATGTTCATATTTGTGCCATTTCATGATTGTGCCAATTTTTGCATATATTTTGTAACCAGACATTCACTACATTTATCATGATGTTTATGTATCTTAGTGCATTTGAAGCTGACTAATAAAGTGCAATACATTACTAAATGTTGAAACCACAAAATCAGTTTTCTGAAAATGTCAGTATGGCAGCTGCTTTCAAGATGTCTCTTGTTTGGAAGTATTTGTAAAGGTGTTTGAATGAAACTGTAAATTGCTTTCAGTAATGATATCAGTTATGTGCCAAATAGATTGATGATTAAATTGTTCAAGATGCCAAAATAATCCATTCAGAGGTCGATCCTAAGAAGACGTTTCTATTTTATTCTCATCACACTGTCCTTTTTTACTGAAGGGTGGTGGGGAAAAAGTATGTACGTATCATTGTGCACTTTTGACCATGTTACTATAATTATATATTCATAAGAAATAACAAAATAAATGGTTTTATCACCACTAGAATACCCAGTGTTATGCACTAATTCTCAGCCCTGAAAAAAGTTAAACACAAAAAGAGGAACATTTTTCAAAGATTTGTTTCAAGATTCTCCACTGGGAAGCATTGTAGTCGTTTATCCACAGACACATTTATGTTTCCCATAGACAAACAAAATGAGGAGGGTGGGAGTGGGTGAGTGAAACAGTGCAGCTTTAGATGAGAGGAATGGGGAGAATGTAACTTTGTCACACACGACTTCCAGCTGTTCTCCCTGTCTCTCCCTCTCTCTCTCTCTCTTACTGTCTCTCACTCGTTTTCTCTCTCACTCCATGTCAACAACCCAGATAAAGCCTATCGCATACACTCAGGTCAGTGCTTGTTTAATTGTATACTCATCTTTATGTTTATTTTTAGTTGATCAGGCTTGCAGTCTTCTGTAATGCAACGTAATGCAAATGACTATTTTTTCTGCTATGCTTTTTACATGAAAGTTATGTTTCTTACAGACTTACTGCCAAATGTACAATAAAATATATAAACATATATTTTTTTAAATGAACGTAAAATGTAATTCTCTCCCATTTACCTTCTCTCACTCCCTACTCATGAAAACTGCCAGGCTTTGCAGATATTCATACTTTCTCTTTGCAATGAGTTTCGATAACCAACTTGCAACTTGCACCCCCAAACAACCCAAAAAACACCTAATAGTCCCATCGCCCCTTCCTCTCCAGCTCTCACCTATTGTCACAAAGAAACCCATCCAGATCTCCTCCTTTGACGGCCAGGGACTCCATCTTCATTCAGAGAGGACTCTTGGCAACAGGACACCACATCCTATTCTAAAGCTCAAACCTGGTGTCTCTCCGACACTTCCTACTCCTAAGGTCAGGCTAGGCCCATCCCCAACACTTCCTACTCCAAAGCCTATTTGGAAAGTTCCTATTCCAAATCATAGTGTTTCGCCACCACTTATCATTACAGACCCAGACCTCTCTCCAAGCCTATCCATCCCAAAGATCCGGCTTGGCCCATCTCCAAAACTGTACTGTCAAACAATGCCATTGGAGAGCCAAGGCACAAAACAGACCTCCCCGGTGGCCAAAGTAAGATGGGCCCGTTCAATCCCTATCTCTAGTACTAAAGGTCAGGCTGAGCATCGTAACCAGTGTTCCCCTAAACCGGCAACCCATGACATACTTGACCAAGAGGTTCTTATGGACTTTGTAACACGTTCTGGGTTGATGAAACCTGTACCAACATCTTATTCTAGAGGTGTAGGCACACCGCCTGATACGTACACCCATTCCTCTCCAAAATCTCAACAGCCAGGGGCCTACAGGACAAAAGGCATGAAGTCTCAGGACCCGGACTTGTTGCAGGCCAGGCTCGGACTAAGGAAAACAGGAATGATAACAAAATCCAGTCCTGGGGTTCTTCTAGGTAAGGATGGCATTTCCAAGCAAAAAGTTGCTGACACAATATCTGAACCAAGACCAAATGATCTGGTAACCCCATCAGGTACTGCTCTGTCAGGAGGTGTGGCAGCCAGACAAAATGTTGTCTCAAGGAGGAAAGTTCCAATTATTGTTGAGAATGATTTTCAATCAATTCATTTTCAGTTTAAGTCAAAGAGGGGTGGACAGGGGTCCCAATGTGGCCTTGCTTCACCAAAAACATTAAAACACATTGGACATATTCAGAAGGGACTTCAGTCTCAGGCTGCCAGCGTATATGCTGGTCGACTACCTTTCAGTCAAAAGGAATACTGTAAAAGTGCTTCCCCTCCTATGCCTCCCAAGACACCATCTTGGAAAGAACACCTAAGTCGATCAACATCTGCAGCAGTTACAGAACTCAAAAGAAGCAGCTATGACCTCAACCCTTGGGCAAAGAAGGGAGCAACATTCATAAAGGACTTTACCACCAAAGAGTCTCATCTGGAAGAGTCTACAAAGACAATCTTAGATGCTGCATTTCAACCTTTAGCACAAGCCAGCCCTAGTAGAAAATACAAGAACCTCCAAAGACCCAAATTATGGACTAGACCTCAGTGTCAAAGTCAACCGACCGATACACGAACCATTGAGAGGAAACGGAATCAATCTAACCAGTCAAATAGCAGCATTTTGATGGGTAGGTGTCTTTTAGAAGTCAGTCAGAAACAGGAAGCCCTTCAGTCTGGGGTGAAAAGGTCAAACAGCGACAACTCCCAGACATGTCTGGTGGTACCTCTGACACAGGGGGCCTCCCTCACACCCTCCACCCTGTCAGAGGCCCCTGAGAGATCAACTATTAAACATGGACAGGGCTTGGATTTGGACCATTGCCAAAATATCAATAGTGGTCAAGTTACAGAATCCACCAAACCCAATCTAGATGAATGTGTGCTGCACAGTGGAACCGTTCCCAAAATGTTCAGCCAATCACAGACACCTAATTTACATCCTGTCCAATCGGCTTTACGAATGGTGAAGAACAACGACAGCAATCACAAAGGAGTCAAAGGACTAAGGCCAGTTCATCTAGAACCCACCCAAACAGGTCCACTTCCACCACCTGACCATGAGAGGCCCACCATAAACCCACCAGAATATTCCTCAGAGGAATGGACTGTGCACTGGCTCCTGTCCATGGAGCGCAACCAGCAGCACAAAACATCACAGGTTGGCCCAGATTCAACAGAGGTCGCTGAACAACCATCCCAACGCCAGAGCCAGGGTATAGACTGCTACATACCAGGAGAAATGGATATCTCACCATCACATGAATTGGATCACCCTCTTTCAAGCATGACATCTGTTGATGAAGAGGCAGAGCAATTACATGATGACATCACCACACCTCCTCGAGTGTATTTGTCAATGGGTGAGTAATGAGAAAAAAGTTTCAGTGAAGGCCATGCACATGATAGTGTAAACAAAATCGGATTTGTTGGTTATAATTTCTCTTTATTCAGGCTTAACATATTACTCTGAAAGTCAGGATGAGAGAGATGGCAGAAAAGAGAGAGAGAAAGAGAGAGAGAGGGAGAGAGAGAGAGAGAGCGAGAAAGAGAAAGAGAAAGAGGAGGGGGGTCAGAGAAGGCACTGGAGGGAATTTGAGACATGGCTCCTTATCAGAAGAGTAACAGACATGCAAAAACTGTGTGATAAAACCAAGTTTGGGGGAACAGTGGGGTAAAGTGAGTGACACATGACACAAGGCAAAAGGTCTGCACACCATGTAGACTAGAGAGAACAAACAAACTCAGACAACATGAACACAAAAGACAGCAGTGCGAGAACCTAAGAGCTAACAACAAAACGCCATATATGTGAGTATGGTACTATTTGATCATTGGATGCAAATGCTTCTCCTTTCAATTTTGTGGTGTGCTGTGACTGATTCAATGCATTTTCGAAATATGGAATGTTGTAGTTAGGCCCAGGGTTGGAGAGTAACTGATTATGTGATGTAATCTGATGGAAAAAACTGTAATCAGTTACATTACCAGCAAAAATATTGTAATCAAATTACAGATACTTTTGAAAAAAACAGATGATTACTTCTTGGATTACTTTGAAATTCAGAAAGGATGTTTGTGGAAAGAAAATGCATTATGACACCTATCAGCATTTAAAAAAGGCCCAATTTTAGGTTTGTTCCACCTGAGAGAGTCTGACCACAAGTCAGAGACCACAAGTCAGAGACCACAAGTCGGAGACCACAAGACAGAGACCACAAGTCAGAGACCACTAAGACAGAGACCACAAGTCAGAGACCACAAGTCAGAGACCACTAAGACAGAGACCACAAGTCAGAGACCACAAGACAGAGACTACAAGTCAGAGACCACAAGTCAGAGACCACAAGTCAGAGCACTAAGACAGAGACCACAAGTCAGAGACCACTAAGACAGAGACCACAAGTCAGAGACCACAAATCAGAGACCACAAGTCAGAGACCACTAAGACAGAGACCACAAGTCAGAGACCACTAAGATGACACACCAAATGTGTTTGATGGATCCTTTTCTCTTCTTCTAATGCCTATTAAGGGGAAAGTAGGCTCATCCAAAAGTAATTGAAAGTAATCAGATTACGCTTTGGGTAATCAAACAGTTACTTTACTGATTACAATTTTGGACAGGTAACTAGTAACGGATTACATTTAGAAAGTAACCTACCCAACCCTGGTTAGCCCTACAGTGAATTATACAATACCAATGAAATTGTGTTTGGTTGTTGCTTTTTAGATTACACACAACAATTTGATATTTTTTTATCATTCATGTATACAGACTTGCTATTAAGCATTTCTGGAGAATTGTCTCTCATGACTTTAAGTTACCAAAATGAAAATGAAAGAAATTATGAAACATGAGACATGACTAATCTCGATAAATAGGCTACATGGATCAATATATTTTTCATGCAGATTTTTATAGATTTTTGTCAATTACAATTTGGTCTAATCAAATACTGATTGGTTGTGCAAAAATGACCAAAATACTCAGGTGATGCCAAAAAGGCTGCCTCGGGGCAAAGTTCTGTTTGAGCATGCGTTCTGCATCACCTCTCTCTCTCATCGTGTCGCCTTGGTAACGAAAAGGGGGGCTCTCGACTATAGAGAGAGAGAGAGGTAGAGAGGGACGGAGGGAAAGAGGTACTCAGACAAATCACATGACCCGTTTCCTACATCTTTGCTTCCCTATGTTGGACATCCATCGTTTATTCTGGAGCATTGGGTTGAAAGACTAGTCGAAATTTCACTGCTGAACAAAACTATTTGGGAAATTGAATCTATAAACAGGAATCGGTAAGTCGCGCAACAATCTACATCACAGCAGACGAATGCGGACAGCTAGCATACCTAACGTTAGCTAGCTAACTTAGCGTCATTTATCCAGCATGGATGGAGCCGGGACAATGGGTTGGTTAAACAGGTTTTGGGATGTAGGTAAATCAGCTGCTATCGTGTAGCTTGTGAGATTAAACATGATCGGGGTTATTGTTCAGGATATTTATGATCAAGCTAGCGAAATGTGGATTGATCTGGCTAGCCTTCAGTCAGACCGTAGAAAGGACGTTAAAACGTAAAATAACCCCCCTCAGCTTGCGGATCACAGTGGGAAATATGGCCCAAATTGTCGCCATCAGAAATCACACAAAGATATGATGTGGATGCTCTAACATCATCATTGTAGTCTATCTTTGATGGGATGACAGACCACACATTCAGCCAGAGAATTTAGATTTAAATTTGAGATATGATTTATGACAAAAAAAGAGAGGTTATACCAGGTAAAATGACATAGTAGAGAGCTTAGTAGAGAGCCCAAATATGTATTTTTGCACCACTCCCAATTTTGAGCAGGCTTTGCATAATCTGTCAGAAGCCTATTTGATGTTGTGTATGCCTGTTTGATGTGTAGACTATTTGTGTGTGTGTAAGTGTGTGTGTGTGTGTGTGTGTGTGTGTGTCTGTGTGTGTGTGTGTGTGAGCAAGAGAGAGACAGCAAGTGACAGAATATGGTTATTCATTGATGCTCTAAATTCCGCTGACAGTCTCTGCTTTTCTGACCTGTGATCAACAGTACCAGTCAAAAGTTTGAACACACCTACTCATTCCAGGGTTTTTCTTTATTTTGTACTATTTTCTACATTTTAGAATAATAGTGAAGACATCAAAACTATGAGATAACACATATGGAATCATGTAGTAACAAAAATATATATATATTATATTTGAGATTCTTCAAAGTAACCACCCTTTGACTTGACGAAAGCTTTGCACACTCTTGGCATTCTCTCACCCAGCTTCATGAGGTAGTCACCTGGAATACATTTTAATTAACAGGTGTGCCTTGTTAAAAGTTCATTTGTGGAATTTCTTTCCTTCTTAATGTGTTTGAAACAATCAGTTGTGTTGTGACAAGGTAGGGGTGGTATACAGAAGATAGCCTTATTTAGTAAAATAAAAGTCCATATTATGGCAAGAACAGGTCAAATAAGCAAAGAGAGATGACAGTCCATCATTACTTTATTTAAAAAAAAATATATTAAACCTTTATTTAACTAGGCAAGTCAGATAAGAAAAAATTCTTATTTACAATGAAGGCCTACCAGGGAACAGTGTGTTAACTGCCGTGTTCAGGGGCAGAACGACAGATTTTTACCTTGTCAGCTCTGGGATTCGGTCCAGCAACCTTTCGGTTACTGGCCCAACGCTCTAACCACTAGGCTACCTGCTGCCCCATTTAAAAAGTATTAAACAAACCAAAATATATTTTATATTTGAGATTCTTCAAAGTAGCCACCCTTTGCCTTGATGACAGCATTGCACGCTCATGGAATTTTCTCAACCAGCTTCATGAGGTAGTCACCTGGAATGCATTTCAATTAACAGGTGTGCCTTGTTAAAAGTTAATTTGTGGAAATTCTTTCCTTAATGCGTTTGAGCCAATCAGTTGTGTTGTGACAAGGTAGGGGTGGTATACAGAAGATAGTAGAGGTCGACCGATTAATCGGCATGAGCCGATTTCAAGTTTTCATAACAATCAGTAATCTGCATTTTTGGACGCCGATTATGGCCGATTACATTGCACTCCACGAGGAGACTGCGTGGCAGGCTGACCACTTGTTATGCGAGTGCAGCAAGGAGCCAAGGTAAGTTGCTAGCTAGCATTAAACTTATCTTATAAAAAACAATCAATCTTAACATAATCACTAGTTAACTACACATGGTTGATGATATTACTAGTTTAACAAGCTTTTCCTGCGTTGCAAATAATCATTGCGGTGCCTGTTAATTTATCATCGAATCACAGCCTGCTTCGCCAAACAGGTGATGATTTAACAAGCGCATTCGCGAAAACATAATTTGCCAGAATTTTACCTAATTATGACATAACATTGAAGGTTGTGCAATGTAACAGCAATATTTAGACTTATGGATGCCACCCGTTAGATAAAATATGGAACGGTTCCGTATTTCACTGAAAGAATAAACTTTTTGTATTCGAAATGATAATTACCGGATTTGACCATATTAATAACCTTAGGCTCATATTTCTGTGTGTTTATTCTATTATAATTAAGTCTATGTTTTGATAGAGCAGTCTGACTGAGCGGTGGTAGGCAGCAGCAGGCTTGTAAGCATTCATTCAAACAGCACTTTCCAGCGTTTGCCCGCAGCTCCTCGCAATGCTTGAAGCACAGCGCTGTTTATGACTTCATGCCTATCAACTCCCGAGATTGGGCTGGCAATACTATAGTGCCTAGTAGAACATCCAATAGTCAAAGGTATATGAAATACAAATGGTATAGAGAGAAATAGTCCTATAATTCCTATAATAACTACAACCTAAAATTTCTTAACTGGGAATATTGAAGAATCATGTTAAAAGGAACCACCAGCTTTCATATGTTCTCATGTTCTGAGCAAGGAACTTAAACGTTAGCTTTTTTACATGGCACATATTGCATTTTTACTTTCTTCAACACTGTGTTTTTGCATTATTTTAACCAAATTGAACATGTTTCATTATTTATTTGAGACTAAATAAACATTTTCTTATATATTAAGTTAAAATAAAAGTGTTCATTCAGTATTGTTGTAATTGTCATTATTACAAATATATAGATAAAAATCGGCCAATTAATCGGTATCGGCTTTTTTTGGTCCTCCAATAATCAGTATCGGTATCGGCGTTGAAAAATCATAATCGGTCGACCTCTAGAAGATAGCCCTATTTGGTAGAAGACCAAGTCCATGTTATGGCAAGAACAGCTCAAGTAAGCAAAGAGAAATGACAGTTCATCATTACTTTAAAACATGAAGGTCAGTCAATCCGGAAAATCTCAAGAACTTTTAAAGTTTCTTAAAGTGCAGTCGCAAAAACATTCAAGCGTTATGATTAATCTGGCTCTCAAGAGGACCTTCATGGTTGAATTGCTGCAAAGAAATCACTACTAAAAGACACCAATAAGAAGAAGAGACTTGCTTAGGCCAAGAAACAAGAGCAATGGACATTACACCGATGGAAATCTGTCCTTTAGTCTGATGAGTCCAAATTTGAGACTTTTTGTTCCAACCGCCGTGTCTTTGTGAGACGCAGAGTAGGTGAACGGATGATCTCTGCATGTGTGGTTCCCACCATGAAGCATGGAGGAGGAGGTGTGATGGTGTGGGGGTGCTTTGCTGGTGACACTGTCTGTGATTTGTTTAGAATTCAAGGCACACTTAACCAGCATGGCTACCACAGCATTCTGCAGCGATACACCATCCCATCTGGTTTGCGCTTAGTGGGACTATCATTGTTTTTTTTAAAGGACAATGACCCAACACAACTCCAGGCTGTTTAAGGGCTATTTGACCAAGAAGGAGAGTGATGGAGTGTTGCATCAGATGACCTGGCCTCCACAATCATCAACCTCAACCCAATTGAGAGGGTTTGGGATGAGTTGGACCGCAGAGTGAAGGAAAAGCAGCCAACAAGTGCTCAGCATATGTAGGTACTCCTTCAAGACTGTTGGAAAATCATTCCAGGTGAATCTGGTTGAGAGAATGCAAAAAGTGTGCAAAGATGTCATCAAGGCAAAGGGTGGCTACTTTGAAGATTCTAAAATATATTTTAATTTGTTGAACACTTTTTTTGGTTACTACATGATTCCATATGTGTTATTTCATAGTTTTGATGTCTTCAATATTTTTCTACAATGTAGAAAATAGTACAAATAATGGAAAACCCTTGAATTAGTAGGTGTGTCCGAGCTTTTGACTGGTATTGTTATGTCAAGGCTTATGGATGATCTCATACTCATACACAGAAGCAGCTACATTTGTATGCCCTGGAGTGTCCTAGGCTCAAATTGCGCATGTATAGCCATATGTCTGTTTTCATCACCATCTGTTGTGCAGTGCACTATTTACTGTGGTAAACCAGTCTGCTACAGGTATCATTCTCTTTACAGTGCCTTCAGAAATTAGCCATACCTGTTGATTTATTCCACATTTTGTTGTGTTACAGTCTAAATTCTAAATGGATAAAATATTTAAAAAATCTCACACAATACCCATATTGACAAAGTAAAAACATGTCTTTCAAAATGTTTGCAAATGTATTGAAAATGAAATAAATATCTAATTTACGTAAGTATTCACACCCCTGAGTGTTAGAATCACCTTTGGGAGCGATTACAGCTGTGAGTCTTTCTGGGTAAGTCTCTAAGAGCTTTGCACACCTGGATTTAACAATATTTGCACTAGAGGTCGACCGATTAATCGGCACGGCCGACTTATCTTATAAAAAAACAATCAATCTTCACATAATCACTAGTTAACTACACATGGTTGATGATATTACTAGGCTAACTAGCTTGTCCTGTGTTGCATATAATCAATGCGGTGGCTGTTAATTTATCATTGAATCACAGCCTACTTCAACTTGGCCAAACGGGTGATGATTTAAGAAAAGCGCATTAGCGAAAAAAGCAGAACCGTTGCACAAATGTCACATTCTGACCTTAGTTCCTTTTTTATGTCTTTATTTTAGTTTGGTCAGGGCGTGAGTTGGGGTGGGCATTCTATGTTGTTTTTCTATGTTTTGTTCTGTATTTATATTTCTATGTGTTTGGCCTAGTATGGTTCTCAATCAGAGGCAGGTGTCAGACGTTGTCTCTGATTGGGAGCCATATTTAGGTAGCCTGTTTTCTATTGTGTTTTGTGGGTGAATTTTTCCTGTATTAGTGTTTGCACCATACGGGACTGTTTCGGTTTTTTCATTTATTCTCTTGTTCTTTTGTATTTTGTATTCATTCTCGATTAAATGATATTATGGATACGTACCACGCTGCATTTTGGTCCTCCTCTCCTTCCACCAACGAAAGCCGTTACAGAATCACCCACCAACCAAGGACCAAGCAGCGTGGTAAACAGAAGCAGAGGATTCTGGACTCATGGACATGGGAGGAGATACTAGACGGTAAGGGACCCTGGGCACAGGCTGGGGAATATTGCCGCCCCAAGAAAGAACTGGAGGCAGCGAAAGCTGAGCGGCGGCGATATGAGGAGGTAGCACGGCAGCGCGACAGGCACGAGAGGCAGCCCCCCAAAACATTTTTTGGGGGGGCACACGGGGAGTGTGGTAGAGTCAGGTTGGAGACCTGAGCCCACTCCTCGTGCTTATCGTAAGCAGCGCGTTACTGGTCAGGCACCGTGTTATGCGGTTAAGCGCACGGTGTCGCCAGTACGCACTCATAGCCCGGTGCGCTATAGGCCAGCCCCCCGCAAGTGTCATGTGAGTGTGGGCATCCAGCCAGGGCGTATTGTGCCGGCTCAGCGTGTCTGGTCTCCGGTACGCCGTTTCGGCCCAGGGCATCCTGCGCCGGCTCTGCGTGCTGTTGTCTCCGGGGCGCTGGGAGGGTGCAGTGCGTCCTATGCCTGCGCTCCGCTCGTGCCGGGTGAATGTGTGCATTGAGCCTAAGGGAGATGTGCGAGTGGTAGGCACCAGATCTCCAGTGCTCACCCACAGCCCGGTTCAACCTGGGCCTGCACTCTGGAGGGTCCGGGCTAAAGTGGTCATTCAGCCTGGAGAAGTGGTGCCAAGGCTGCGCACCAGAGCTCCAGTGCTCCCCCACAGCCTGGTGCGGGGGAGCACCTCCTCCAAGCACCAGGCCTACTGTAGGTCTCCCCAGCCTGGTGGGTCCTGTGGCAGCGCCATGCACCAGGCTGTCTCTCCGTCTCCTCCCTCCAGGTTCTCTCTCCAAGCCAGAGCCGCCCGCCAGTCCGGAGCTGCCAGAGCCGCCTGCCAGTCCGGAGCCGCCCGCCAGTCCGGAGCCGCCCGCCAGTCCAGAGCCGCCCGCCAGTCCAGAGGCGCCCCTCAGTCCAGAGGCGCCCCTCAGTCCAGAGGCGCCCCTCAGTCCAGAGGCGCCCCTCAGTCCAGAGGCGCCCCTCAGTCCAGAGGCGCCCCTCAGTCCAGAGGCGCCCCTCAGTCCAGAGGCGCCCCTCAGTCCAGAGGCGCCCCTCAGTCCAGAGGCGCCCCTCAGTCCAGAGGCGCTCCTCAGTCCAGAGGCGCCCCTCAGTCCAGTGCTGCCCTCTACTAGGGTCTCCAATCCAGGGTCGGTGGCGAGGGTCGCCACACCTAAGGTGCCACATAAGTGGGTCGAGACTATGGTGGGGTCCACGTCCCCTATAGGTTCAGGTTTTGCGGCCGGAGTCCGCACCTTTGGGGGGGGGGGGGGGGGGGGGGGGTACTGTCACGCTGACCTTAGTTCCTTTTTTATGTCTTTATTTTAGTTTGGTCAGGGCGTAAGTTGGGGTGGGCATTCTATGTTGTTATTCTATGTTTTGTTCTGTATTTATATTTCTATGTGTTTGACCTAGTGAGAGGTCTCAATCAGAGGCAGGTGTTCTCAATCAGAGGCACCAACGAAAGCCGTTATAACAAATGTACCTAACCATAAACATCAATGCCTTTCTTAAATCAATACACAGAAGTATATTTTTTTAAACCTGCATAGTTAAAAGGAATTCATGTTAGCAGGCAATATTAACTAGGGAAATTGTGTCACTTCTCTTGCGTTCAGTGCAAGCAGAGTCAGGGTATATGCAACAGTTTGGGCCGCCTGGCTCGTTGCGAACTAATTTGCCAGAATTTTACATAATTATGACATTACATTGAAAGTTGTGCAATGTAACAGCAATATTTAGACTTATGGATGCCACCCGTTAGATAAAACACGGAACAGTTCCGTATTTCACTGAAATAATAGTTTCCTGATTTGACCAAAGGCTCGTATTTCTGTGTTTATTATACTATAATTAAGTCTATGATTTGATATTTGAAAGAGCAGTCTGACTGAGCGGTGGTAGGCAGCAGCAGGCTCGTAAGCATTCATTCAGCACTTTACTGCGTTTGCCAGCAGCTCTTCGCAATGCTTGAAGCACAGCTCTGTTTATGACTTCACGCCTATCAACTCCTGAGATTAGGCTGGCAATGTCACGATCGTCGTATAGAGGAGACGAAGGCGCAGCGTGATGATAATCCATCTTCTTTTAATAAAGAAATAACACTGAACAAACTATACAAAATAACAAACGTGAACGCTATAAACACTGAGTGCAGACATGCAACCTCACATAGACAATAACCCACAAACCAAACCAGAAAATGGCAACCAAAATAGGATCCCCAATCAGAGACAACGATAAACAGCTGCCTCTGATTGGGAACCAATCTAGGCCACCATAGACCTACATATGCCTAGACTACACACACACGCCTAGACTACACACACACACCTAGACATACAAAAACCCTAGACCAGGGGTGTCAAACTCATTCCACGGAGGGCCTAGTGTCTGCAGGTTTTTGGTTTTTCCTTTCAATAAAGCCCTAGACAACCAGGTGTGGGGAGTTCCTAACTAATTAGTGATGTTAATTCATCAATCAAGTACAAGGGAGGAGCGAAAACCCGCAGACACTCGGCCCCCCGTGGAATGAGTTTGACACCTGTGCCCTAGACAATACAAAACAATCATATCCACCCTCGTCACACCCTGATCTGACCAAAATAATACAGAAAACATAGAATACTAAGGTCAGGGCGTGACAGGCAATACTAAAGTGCCTATTAGAACATCCAATAGTCAAAGGTATATGAAATACAAATGGTATAGAGAGAAATAGTCTAAATGTCATAATTCCTATAATAACTACAACCTAAAACTGGGAATATTGAAGAACTGGGAATATTGAACCACCAGGTTTCATATGTCCTGAGAAAGGAACTTAAACGTTAGCTTTTTTACATGGCACATATTGCACTTTTACCTGTTCCAACACTGTATTATTGCATTATTTAAACCAAATTGAGCATGTTTCATTATTTATTTGAGACTAAATAGATTTTATTGATGTATTATATTAAGTTAAAATAAAAGTGTTAATTATTCATTCAGTATTGTTATAATTGTCATTATTACAAATTTATATATAAAAATCAGCCGATTAATCAGTATCGGATTTTTTTGGTCCTCCAGTAATCGGTATCGGTATCGGCATTGAAAAATCATAATCGGTCAACCTCTAATTTGCACATTATTCTTTAAAAAAATCTTCAAGCCATTTTCAAGTCTTGCCATAGATTTTCAAGCCGCTTTAAGTCAAAACTGCCACTCGGGAACATTTAATGCCGTCTTGGTTAGCAACTCCAGTGTATATTTGTGTTTTAGGTTATTGTCCTGCTGGAAGGTGAATTTGTCTCCCAGTGTTTGTTGGAAAGCAGACTGAACCAGGTTTTCCTCTAGGATTTTGCCTGTGCTTAGTTCTATTCCATTTCTTTATATCGGTAAACCAGAGTAGTGGGACAAAGGTACAGGACGTTAGGCAGGCTCAGGGTCAGGGCAGGCAGAAAGGTCAAAACCGTGCAAACTAGGAAATAGGTACTATAGACAGGACAGGAGCAAGGGGAAAAACAGGAGACAAAGGGCTGGGAGACATGTGTTTAACTCTGGACACATGAAAGGTAGGATGTATACGAAGGGTCCGGGGCAACAGAAGACGAACAGCAGAGGGGATAATGATTTTGGAGATGGGAAACGGGCCGATAAACCGGGGGAAGAGTTTGCAGGATTCCACCCGGAGGGGCAGATCCCGGGTGGACAGCCATACCTTCTGCCCGAGATGATTTAAAAACAAATCCCCCCACACCTTTATTTAACCAGGTAGGCTAGTTGAGAACAAGTTCTCATTTGCAACTGCAACCTGGCCAAGATAAAGCATAGCAATTCGACACACAACAACACAGAGTAACACATGGAATAAACAAAACATACAGTCAATAATACAGTAGAAAAATAAGTCTATATACAATGTGAGCAAATGAGGTGAGATAAGGGAGGTAAAGGCAAAAAAAAGGCCAAGGGGGCGAGGTAAATACAATATAGCAAGTAAAACACTGGAATGGTAGATTTGCAGTGGAAGAATGTGCAAAGTAGAAATAGAAATAATGGGGTGCAAAGGAGCAAAATAAATACAGTAGGGGAAGAGGTAGTTGTTTGGGCTAAATTATAGATAGGCTATGTACAGGTGCAGTAATCTGTGAGCTGCTCTGACAGCTGGTGCTTAAAGCTAGTGAGGGAGATAAGTGTTTCCAGCTTCAGAGATTTTTGCAGTTCGTTCCAGTCATTGGCAGCAGAGAACTGTAAGGAAAGACGACCAAAGGAGGAATTGGCTTTGGGGGTGACCAGTGAGATATACCTGCTGGAGCGTGTGCTACGAGTGGGTGCTGCTATGGTGACCAGTGAGCTGAGATAAGGCGGGGCTTTACCTAGCAGAGACTTGTAGATAACCTGTAGCCAGTGGGTTTGGCGACGAGTATGAAGCGAGGGCCAACCAACGAGAGCGTACAGGTCGCAATGGTGGGTAGTGTATGGGGCTTTGGTGACAAAACGGATGGCACTGTGATAGACTGCATCCAGTTTGTTGAGTAGAGTGTTGGAGGCTATTTTATAGATGACATCACCGAAGTTGAGGATCGGTAGGATGGTCCGTTTTACGAGGGTATGTTTGGCAGCATGAGTGAAGGATGCTTTGTTGTGGTTTCTAGATTTAATTTTGGATTGGAGATGCTTAATGTGAGTCTGGAAGGAGAGTTTACAGTCTAACCAGACACCTAGGTATTTGTAGTTGTCCACGTTTTCCAAGTTAGAGCCGTCCAGAGTAGTGATGCTAGACGGGCGGGCAGGTGCGGGCAGTGATCGGTTGATACCGGGGAGCCGGGGTTCGATGGCGATCCGCTTGTCGTCGAAACCTGGAGGTGGTCTTAAGGAGGGCCGACCGGCCTCCTCCGGGTACGACGACAGTGGCAGACAAACATCTGGGCAGAAGGTATGCCGACCTCCTTCGGCTGGGAACGATTCACCTCCCGGACCTGTTTCCCTATACCCCAGCTGAGTGCTGTTGCCAGGCACGAGGTGGGAAGGATGGTCTCGGACTCCGGGGTAATAGCCGTGGGGCTATAATGGCGAGACAGTGCATCCGGCTTGATATTCTTGGATCCCAACCGATATGAGAGGGAGAAGTTGAACCGTGTGAACAGCAAGGCCCATTTAGCTTGCCTGGAGTTTAGGCATTTGGCGGTGCGGAGATACTCTAGATTTTTGTGGTTGGTCCATACGATGAACGGGTGTTCCGCTCCTTCCAGCCAGTGCTTCCATTCCTCCAACGCCATCTTCACTGCAAGAAGCTCACGATTTCCCACATCGTAGTTTTTCTCCGTGGCGTTGAGGCGATGGGAGAAGGCGCAGGGATGTAGCTTCAGGTCCAGGGCAGAGCGCTGGGACAGGACCGCCCCCACCCCTATATCAGACACATTGGCCTCCACCACGAACTGACGGGAAGGTTAAGGATGTTCCAGGATGGGAGCAGTGGTGAAGCGGTATTTGAGGTCCCGGAACGCCCGGTCAGCAGCAGGGGACCACGTGAACGGAACCTTGGGAGAGGTGAGTGCTGACAGGGGGGAAGCCAGGGTGCTGTAACCCCGGGTAAAGCGGCGATAGAAGTTGGCGAACCCCAGGAAATGTTGCAGCTGCACCCTGGACGAAGGCTGGGGCCAATCCGCCCTCACCTTCCCGGGATCCATCTGAACACTCCCAGCGGAGATGATGTACCCCAGAAAGGGGATGGTGGAGTGATGGAACTCGCATTTCTTAACAAATAACTGGTTCTCCAGGAGGAATTGAAGAACCTGTCGGACGTGGAGCACATGTTTTTTGGGGGAGCGGGAGAAGACGAGGATGTCATCAATGTAGATGAAGATGAACTGGTTCAACATGTCGCGGAAAACATAATTTACCAGAGTCTGGAACCTGGCAGAGGCATTGGTGAGGCCAAATGGCATGACCAAATACAGTTGCCGCTGGCCGTGTTGTAGGCGGTCTTCCACTCATCCCCCTCCCGTATAACCAACAGGTGGTAGGCGTTCCGTAGATCCAGCTTGGAGAACATGGTGGGCCCCTGGAGCGGCTCGAAGGCCGAGGAGATGAGTGGTAGCAGGTAGCGGTTCTTCACCGTTATGTCATTGAGTCCCCGGCAGTCGATGCACAGGCGCAGGGTCTTTGTGGAGAAGAACCCTGTGCCGCGGGACAGGGCAAAGGACGTATAAATCCTGCGGCTAGGGAGTCCCCAATGTAGGTGTCCATAGCATTGGTATTCGGGCCTGACAGCGAGTACAGTCATCCCCGTGGCGGGGTGGTGCTAGGGAGAAGGTCAATCCCGCAGTCATATGGTCGGTGCGGCGGAAGCGAAGTGTCCCGGGCCTTGTTGAACACCTCCCGAAGGTCCTGGTACTCCGCGGTAATGGCGGAGAGGTCCGGGGCACCTTCCAAGCCCCCAGGAAGACGTCCCGGGGCAGGTTGCGCTGACTTCAGACACTGGGCGTGGTAGAACAGACTCCAGCCCATGATGGCACCAGTTGATGAGGGGATTGTGTCGCTGGAGCCAGGAGAATCACAAAACCACAGGAATCTGAGGAGACTTCATGAGCAGAAATTGAATAGTCTCGCTGTGATTCCCTGACACCCGTAGGTTGATGGGAGTGGTAATATGAGTGACACGGCCTATAAAGCGCCCATCCAGCGCTCTAAAATCGTTGGGAGTGGAGAGGTGCTGAGTGGGGATGTTCAGCTCGGAAGCCAGGGTAGCGTCCAAAAAGCTCTCATCGGTCCCAGAGTTAATGAGGACCCAGAGAGATTTAGACTGGTTTCCCCACAGCAGAATGACATGAAAAGGGGTGCGAGCAAGGGAAGCAGGAAAGTTCTCCATATAGCCCACCAGACTACTCGCTCCTACCAGTGAGCCTGGTTTTTTTAAAGGACAAGAGGACACAACATGACCAAGAACTCTTTGTGTTGATCCTGTATTGCCATTCCGCTGGTGACAGCCCAGCTCTACCTAGTTGCATAGGATCGTGAAGTGGTGACTCAGCTGTCTTCCGTGACTCTCACGGAAGATCGGGAAGCCCTGGGTTCTCTCAGCAATGGGATCGTCGGGAACTTCAGAGTGACTCGGAGGCAAGGTGGAATCCCTGGACGTTCAAGCGAAGTCGAATTTCCTCTCCCTCCGTCGTTCCCGTAGTCGTCCATTGATGGTCAAAGCAATGAGGGAATCGAGATTCGTAGGTAACTCCCGAGCTGCAAGCTCGTCCTTGACCTCCTCCGAGACACCGTGCAGGAACATATTGAACAGTGCTTCCTGGTTCCATGCACTCTCCGCTGCCAACGTGCAGAAATCCACAGCATAGTCTGTCACACTGCGGGAGTCCTGCATAAGCTGGATCAGCTTCCGGGCAGCTTCTCTCCCAGAGAACGGGCCGTAAAAAACCTTCTTCACCTCTCCCACAAACCCCTCCAAACTAACGCATATGGCCAGCTGCTGTTCCCATACAGCAGTAGCCCAGATGAGAGCCCTCCCGGACATCAGCGTGATGAGATAGGCTATCTTGGAGCGATCCAAGAAGAAGGAGGAGGGCCGAAGCTCGAAAATGAGGGTACACTGAGCTAGAAATGACCGACAGGTGCTCGGCTCTCCATTGACGCATTCCGGGTGGGGGGGGGGTGTAAGCGGGGCTCCCGAGAAGGTGGAGTGACCGATGAGACGGCGCTGCTAGCAGCTGGGTTACTGAGGGGCTGTGGGGTTACCACCATGGTAGGCTGCCTCCCAGACAACCCGCGGAATTGCTCCAGCAAAATGTCTAATGCCCAGTTATGGCATTCAGCCAACGTTTGGACCCCCTCCAAAAGGCCGCGAAGCAGTTCCTCGTGCCTCCCAATGGTGTCTCCTTGGGAGGAGATGGTGTCGCGCAGCTGGCCCGGGTCTGCTGGGTCAGTCATGGCCAGTTCGTACTATCGGGTTTGAAGTTAAGACCCAGGTGCAGACAATGTCAAAGTAACAAAAGTTTATTAAATAGAACATGGGCAGGCAGGCAGCAGACGGCAGGCAGGCTCAGGATCAGGTCAGGCAGAGGTTGGTAATCCAGAGTAGTGGGGCAAAGGTACAGGACGGTAGGCAGGCTCAGGGTCAGGGCAGGCAGAAAACTAGGAAACAGGCACTATAGACAGGACAGGAGCAAGGGTAAAAACGCTGGTAGGTCTGAATGAACAAAACGAACTGGCAACAGACAAACAGAGAACTTAGGCATAAATACACAGGGGATAATGGGGAAGATGGGTGACACCTGGAGGGGGTTGGAGACAATCACAAAGACAAGTGAAATAGATCAGGGTGTGACAGATGACAAGCATACTGATAACATGATGCAGCCACCATCATGCTTGAAAATATGAAGAGTGATGTGTTGTGTTGGATTTGCCCCAAACATAACGCTTTGTATTCAGGAGATAAAGTTAATTTCTTCCTTCTTTTCACTCTCATTTAAGTTAGTATTGTGGAGTAACAATGTTGTTGATCCATCCTCTGTTTTCTCATATCACAGCCATTAAACTGTAACTGTTTTAAAGTCACCATTGGCCTCATGGTGAAATCCCTGAGAGGTTTCCTTCCTCTCCGACAACTGAGTTAGAAAGAATGCCTGTGTCTTTGTTGTGCCTGGGTGTATTAATGCACCATCACTGCCTGACTGAGTCACCTTACAGATAATTGTATGTGTAGAGTACAGAGATGAGGAAGTCATTCAAAATGAATGTTAAACACTATTATTGCAGACAGAGTGAGTCCATGCAACTTATTATATGACTAGTTAAGTCGATTTTTACTACTGAACTTATTTAAGCTTGCCATAACAACGGGGTTGATTAGTTATTGACTCAAGACATTTCAGCTTTTCATTTTGAATAAATGTATAAACATGTCTTAAAACCTAATTCCACTTTGACATAATGGGATATTATGTGTAGGCCAGTGACACAACATCTCAATTGAATCCCTTTTAAATTCAGGCTGTAACACAACGATGTGGAAAAAGTCAAGGGGTATGAATCATTTCTGAAGGTACTGTACAGTATATAGCCCAATGAAATAGGCCTAATAAAAGCATATTTTACCCTCCAGACATGTCAGAGTCCATTGTTCCCCCCGAAGTGAGACCCAAACCTGCTGTCCCTGCCAAGCCCCCTCATGTCGCAGCACCATCCCCCACAGCACCCCATGGACCATCAGGGCTAGGTGGCGGGGTCGGGGTTGATCGAGTTCCAGGGTTGGGACACTCGGGCAGTGGATCCACGTTGCTGGGATACATTGGGATTGACACCATCATTGAGCAGATGAGGAAGAAGACCATGAAGGCTGGTTTCGACTTCAATATTATGATAGTGGGTAAGTAAGGAAGGACAACCTCTTCTGTTTGTGTCTGGTATGATTGATGTATTTAGTGTCTTTCTGAAGAGTACGTGAACCCATGGTGTGCTAGCAAACACAGAGACATGAAACATGAAATTAAGTCGTGCCTCTCCCCTGTTCTGTCTCTCTTCCTCAACAACATCATGCCTCAAACCATGCTCTCCCTCTCTCTCTCTCTCTCTCTCTCTCTCTCTCTCTCTCTCTCTCTCTCTCTCTCTCTCTCTCTCTCTCTCTCTCTCTCTCTCTCTCTCTCTCTCTCTCTCTCTCTCTCTCTCTCTCTCTCTCTCTCTCTCTCTCTCTCTCTCTCTCTCTCTCTCTCTCTCTCTCTCTCTCTCTCTCTCTCTCTCTCTCTCTCTCTCTCTCTCTCTCTCTCTCTCTCTCTCTCTCTCTCTCTCAGGTCACAGCGGCCTGGGGAAGTCAACGCTGGTGAACACGCTGTTCAAGTCCCAGGTCAGCAGGTGGAGCTCAGGATGGGGCGGCGAGCATAAGATCCCCAAGACAGTGGAGATCAAGGCTGTGTCCCACGGTGAGAGAGACATTTATGTGTGTGTGTGTGAGCAAGAGAGAGAGGGATAGAGTGTGTGTGAGCAAGAGAGAGGGATAAAGCGTGTGTGCATGCGTGAGAGTGTTTGTGTGTGAGTATGTGTGTATCTTCTACTGTTGATATTTGATTAGAGCTGTCATTTGCTTGGTTCGGTTGTTTGGTTAGCGTTCAGAGGCCAATTCATGTTATAATGTTGTAGTGATGGCATTTATAACCATACACTAGGTTGTGTTGACTGCAGGGGCTGCAGTGTTGTACTGCCATGCGCAGAGCCGCAGGCATAGAAACACTTGACAGAATATGCCCTGAGGTGTCTTAGACTGGCACAGCTGGCATGTGCAGCCCACCTGGCATCCCAGACAGACACAGAGGCAGAGAAGAGCTTCTGTCTTTTTCTGTCTGGCCAAAAACACTGTACTGCTTGCTTTATTTCTGCCACGTTGCACATTTGTCATCCTCACTGACATCAAAGAAAAATCCCCTTCTACGAGACAAGGAAAAAGCGTACATATCATTTATTGACTGCTTGCTTGAGTGTTTAACTTTTTGTCACCTGATTTTGGCAAAAGTACTTACAGTGTGAATGTTGTATTGAATGTGGTAATTGAATGTTGTAATTGAATGTTGCAGTGATCGAGGAGGGCGGAGTGAAGATGAAGTTGACAGTAATCGACACACCAGGTTTTGGTGATCAGATCAACAATGAAAACTGGTGAGTATGTGGGAAGAATGTTCATTATTGTGCGCTTTACACAGTCTATTTTTTGTTTGGGGTCACTACATTTTTCAATTAGTTAAGCACAATGACATGCGTTGGATTTAGATTCAACCGTGCATATGATTCAGATAGAAATAGAACTGCCAAACTATAAAATACTTTTTACATATTGTACATTCTCTTTATCCTGACCGTACCCAACTACCCACCACGGCTATAAGGGTTTTGTGTGTATTTATACTGTATATTTCCTAACACCCACCTTGTTCCATCTATCTGCAGCTGGGATCCCATCTCCAAGTACATCAACGAGCAGTATGAGAAGTTCCTGAAGGAAGAGGTCAATATTGCTCGAAAGAAGCGAATCCCTGACACCAGGGTTCACTGCTGCCTCTACTTTATCTCCCCAACAGGACACTCGTGAGTTAAAAATACATCATGTGATTCAGAAATAGAAATGTCCTAATTTAGAACATGCTCAAATGTATGCACGAGTTACATCCACTTCCTAGTATCTCTCATTGGCATCTGATTGGCGTTCACGTGCGCACGCATGCATGGAAGCTCACGCACACACACAGACTCTCTCTCAGTTCTCTATCTCGTTTCTAATGAGTTTACTTCCAGCTGTACTGACATTTAATTTGAGATCTAAACACGTTCTTGAGCTACATCACAACACAACCAGGCAACATGGTTCGCTCCAACAGATGAAGCCAACTCATCTGAACTGTGAAATTGCTCTTTACATAAACAGTTTGTCTTCTGTGTGCCATGTTCTTTTTCTTGCCTTGATCATTGCGACTAACGGGATGTTTTCTGTTAACGGGATGTTTTCTGTGCTGTCACCTACACCCAAGGACCTCAATCAGGGACAGAACTGTTGTTCAATGAGCCTGTATGTCAGGGTTGTGTGCGGAGAATATTCGGAGTCAAGCGCAGGACACAGGTGTTGAGCGAAACCACAGTGTTTTACTCAAAAATAAGGCAAAATTCCACAAATGGAAATAATCAAATACATACACGTATAAACCACAACCACTAACGCACAAACAATCACGGACAAAACAGAAATGAAAGCCAGAGGATTAAATAGGGAACATGATGGGGGGAATTGAAACCAGGTGTGTAATATACAGACAAAACAAAACGAAACTGAAAAATGGATCGATGGTGACTAGAAAGCCGGTGACGTCGACCGCCGAACACCACCCGAACAAGGAGAAGGGCCGACTTCGGCGGAAGTCGTGACAGTACCCTCCCCTTGACGCGCGGCTCCAGCAGCGCGACGACACCGGCCTCGGGGACGACCCGGAGGGCGAGGCGCAGGGCGATCCGGGTGGAGACGGTGAAACTCTTGTAACATGGACGGATCTAGAATGTCCTCCACCGGTACCCAGCATCTCTCCTCCGGACCGTACCCCTCCCACTCCACGAGGTACTGAAGGCCCCTCGCCCGACGTCTAGAATCCATGATGGCCCTTACGATATACGCCGGGACCCCCTCGATGTCAAGAGGGGGCGGAGGAATCTCCCGCACCTCAGACTGCTGGAGCGGACCAGCCACCACCGGCCTGAGGAGAGACACATGGAACGAGGGATTAATACGGTAATCAGGGGGGAGTTGTAACCTATAACAAACCTCGTTCAGTCTCCTCAGGACTTTAAATGGCCCCACAAACCGCGGACCCAGCTTCCGGCAGGGCAGGTGAAGGGGTAGGTTTCGGGTCGAGAGCCAGACCCGATCCCCCGGTGCATACACCGGGGCCTCACTGCGGTGGCGGTCGGCACTCGCCTTTTGTCTCCTGATGGCCCGTTGTAACCGCACATGGGCAGCGTTCCAAGTCTCCTCTGAGTGCCGAAACCATTCATCCACCGCAGGAGCCTCAATCTAGCTCTGATGCCATGGTGCCAGGACCGGCTGGTAACCTAGCACACACTGAAACGGTGATAGGTTTGTAGATGAGTGGCGGAGGGAGTTTTGGGCCATCTCCGCCCAGGGGATGTAAGCTGCCCACTCCCCCGGCCGGTCCTGGCAATAGGACCTCAGAAACCTACCCACATCCTGGTTGACTCTTTCCACCTGCTCTCGGGGTGGAAACCTGAGGTAAGGCTGACCGAGATCCCCAGGCGTTCCATAAACGCCCTCCAGACTCTAGACGTAAATTGGGGACCCCGATCAGAAACTATATCCTCAGGCACCCCATAGTGCCGGAATACGTGGGTGAACAGAGCCTCCGCAGTTTGTAGAGCCGTAGGGAGACCGGGCAAAGGAAGGAGACGACAGGACTTAGAAAACCGATCCACAACGACCAGGATCGTGGTGTTACCCCGCGACGGGGGAAGATCCGTCACAAAATCGACCGATAGGTGTGACCACGGTCGCTGTGGAACGGGAAGGGGTTGTAATTTCCCTCTGGGTAGATGTCTAGGTGCCTTACACTGTGCACATACCGAACAGGAGGAAACATAAACCCGCACGTCCTTAGCTAAAGTGGGCCACCAGTACTTCCCAGCAAGGCAGCGCACCGTCCGACCGATACCAGGATGACCAGAGGAGGGTGACGTATGAGCCCAACAGATCAAACGATCGCGGACATCAAACGGAACGTACATACGCCCAGCTGGACAGTCAGGTGGAATGGGCTCTGAACGTGACGCCCGTTCGATGTCCGCGTCCACCTCCCATACCACCGGTGCCACCAGGCGAGAGGCTGGAATGATGGGAGTGGGATCTGAGGACCTCTCCTCTGTATCATACAGCCGGGACAGTGCGTCTGCCTTAACGTTCTGGGAACCTGGTTTGTAGGAAAGAGTGAAATCAAAACGGGTGAAAAACATGGCCCACCTTGCCTGGCGAGGGTTCATTCTCCTCGCCGCCCGGATGTACTCCAGATTGCGGTGGTCAGTCCAAATGAGAAAAGGGTGTCTTGCCCCCTCAAGCCAATGTCTCCACGCTTTCAGAGCCATGACAACAGCCAGCAACTCCCGGTCCCCCACATCATAGTTTCGCTCCGCCGGGCTGAGCTTCTTCGAAAAGAATGCACAAGGGCGGAGCTTTAGTGGCGTACCCGAGCGCTGAGACAGCACAGCCCCTATCCCTGCCTCGGACGCGTCCACCTCAACTATGAATGCTAAGGAAGGATCAGGATGAGCCAGCACGGGAGCTGAGGTAAACAGAGCCTTCAGCTGACCAAACGCCCTGTCCGCCCCAGCTGTCCACTGCAGTCGCACCGGTCCTCCCTTCAGCAGTGAGGTAATGGGAGCCGCTACCTGACCAAAACCCCGGATAAATCTCTGGTAGTAGTTGGCAAACCCTAAAAACCGCTGCACTTCCTTTACCGTGGTTGGAGTCGGCCAATTACGCACGGCTGAAATGCGGTCATTCTCCATCTCTACCCCTGACGGTGAAAAGCGGTACCGTAGGAAGGAGATGGACTGTTGGAAGAACAGACATTTCTCAGCCTTGACGTACAGGTCATGCTCCAACAGTCGACCAAGCACCCTGCGCACTAGGGACACATGCTCGGCGCGTGTAGCGGAATATATTAGAATGTCATCTATATACACCACTACACCCTGACCGTGCAGGTCCCTAAAGATCTCATCCACAAAGGATTGGAAGACTGATGGAGCATTCATTAACCCGTACGGCATGACGAGGTACTCATAATGCCCAGAAGTGGTGCTAAATGCTGTCTTCCACTCATCTCCCCCCTTGATACGCACCAGGTTGTAAGCGCTCCTGAGGTCCAATTTTGTGAAGAAGCGCGCCCCGTGTAATGACTCGGTCATACTCGCTATAAGTGGTAGCGGGTAACTGTATTTTACCGTGATCTTATTTAATCCGCGATAATCAATACACGGGCGCAAACCTCCATCCTTCTTCTTCACAAAAAAGAAACTCGAGGAGACAGGTGAGATGGAAGGCCGAATGTATCCCTGTCCCAGAGATTCGGTGACATATGTCTCCATAGCCACCGTCTCCTCCTGTGACAGAGGATACACGTGACTCCTGGGAAGTGTAGCGTCTACCAAGAGATCTATCACACAATCCCCCGGTCGATGGGGTGGTAATTGAGTCGCCTTCTTCTTACAGAAGGCGAGTGCCAAATCGGCATATTCGGGAGGAATGTGCATGGTGGAAACCTGGTTTGGACTTTCCACCGTAGTGGCACCTAAGGAAACACCTACACACCTCCCTGAACACTGACAGGACCATCCCTTGAGAGCCCTCTGTTGCCACGAAATAATCGGATCATGAGAGGCCAACCAGGGAAGACCCAACACAACAGGGAACGCAGGAGAGTCGATCAGAAAGAGACTAATTCTCTCCTCGTGATCCCCCTGCGTTCTCATAGCGATGGGCGCTGTGACCTCCCCAACCAGCCCCGACCCCAAAGGACGACTATCTAAGGCATGTACAGGGAAGGGAACATCAACAGGAATAATAGGGATCCCTAAGCTATGAGCCAAAGAGCGGTCAATAAAGTTCCCAGCTGCGCCTGAATCTACTAGCGCCTTATGCTGGGGATGTGGGGAAAACTCAGGAAATTCTATAGGTAACCACATGTGTGCAACAGAAGGCTCTGGGTGAGTTATGTGCCTACTCACCTGAGACGACCCACCAGTGCTCCGCCTGCTACCTCGACTTCCAGGAGAAACACCCCAGCACCGGACAGCAGTGTGCCCTCTGCGTCCACAGTTGGTACATGGAGTGGTTCCCCCTCCGGTCTCCCTCCTAGCAGCCCCTTCCAACTCCATAGGGGTTGGATCCAAGGAGCTGGGTAATGGAATGGGCGGACCCCGATCTAGACGCCCGCGGGAGGCCAACAGGTTATCCAGCCGGATAGATAAATCCACCAGCTGGTCCAGGTTGAGAGTGGTGTCCCTGCAGGCTAGCTCCCTACGAATGTCCTCTCGTAGACTACACCTGTAATGATCGATCAGGGCCCGCTCATTCCATCCCGCACCAGCGGCCAGAGTACGGAAGTCCAAGGCGAAATCTTGAGCGCTCCTCATCCCCTGTCTTAGATGGAACAATCGCTCTCCCGCCGCTCTCCCTTCAGGTGGATGATCAAAGACTGCCCGGAAGCGGCGAGAGAAGTCATCATAGTTATCCAGGGTAGAACCCTCTCTTCCCCAGATGGCGTTGGCCCACTCCAGGGCTTTACCAGTCAGACAGGAGATGAGGGCGCCCACCTTCTCGTGTCCCGAAGGGGACGGATGAACAGATGCCAGGTATAGCTCCAGCTGTAGGAGGAAACCCTGACACCCGGCTGCTGTTCCGTCATACGCTCCTGGGAGCGAGAGCCGAATTCCACTGGTTCCGACCGGTGGAGGGATGGATGGTGGTGTAGGTTGAGGTGCGGGTATTGGTGCTGGGGTATGATTTACTGGGAGACCTCCTCTCTCCCATCTGTCCATTGTTTGCAGCACGCGATCCATGGCTGTCCCTAAACTATGCAACATGGTTGCGTGCTGTTGTACCTGCTCCTCTACTGGGAGAGAAGGGCTGGCTGCGTCTGCTGACTCCATCCGTTTGAGGTCCGTGATTCTGTCAGGGTTGTGTGCGGAGAATATTCGGAGTCAAGCGCAGGACACAGGTGTTGAGCGAAACCACAGTGTTTTACTCAAAAATAAGGCAAAATTCCACAAATGGAAATAATCAAATACATACACGTATAAACCACAACCACTAACGCACAAACAATCACGGACAAAACAGAAATGAAAGCCAGAGGATTAAATAGGGAACATGATGGGGGGAATTGAAACCAGGTGTGTAATATACAGACAAAACAAAACGAAACTGAAAAATGGATCGATGGTGACTAGAAAGCCGGTGACGTCGACCGCCGAACACCACCCGAACAAGGAGAAGGGCCGACTTCGGCGGAAGTCGTGACACTGTATCTGTCAGACATAGAACTGTTCTGAAAAGACTGGGTTTTGGGTTGAAATTGGGAAGCTTTTGAAAAGATTTGTTCACTGCATGCAATCCTGGTTGTAGAATCACGAATGCATGCCAGCCCTGCTGTAGGATTGCTAATTGTTTCTATCCCAGCTGACAAAGTAATGTCTCTCTTTGTCTCTCTCTCTCTCTCTCAGTCTTCGACAGCTGGACATTGAGTTTATGAAGCACCTAAGTCGTGTGGTGAACATCATCCCCGTCATCGCCAAGTCTGACACCATGACCCCTGACGAGAAGAATGAGTTCAAACATAGGGTGAGGGATGAGAGACCTTGACCCTTGACCTTGATTACCCCTAATACATGGCTGTTGACTTCTATGGCATCAAAGGAGACAACAGCCATGTATCAGGGAGAGACCTTTATGGATGATACAGTTTATGTGTAACTACAGTCTATATCAGGGGTCTTCAACCAGGGACCCCAGCCAAGGCAAACCAGCAACCCAGGGACCCCCATCCTAGCAAAAAACGTTGTGTCATCAGGTGAATGATAATGGCAAGAAGTAATAAACATTTTAAAATGAATAGATTTGGTTGATAGTTTTTCATTATTTTGACATCCCCACATTATAATTGGAAGAGTGTAAAACAGGGGTCTCCAATCGTGAGCTACCAGTAGCTCACAGCCCACCAATGAGTAGCTCGCCAAACAATTCTGAAAGTACGTGCAATTTTCAGGTGTTCCAACGCAAACTGTCATATATAAATCTCACAATTGTCAGACATCGCAAGCGCTCTCAGCTACTATCTAATCAACATGGACATTATCCCACCCCTGGTTAGCCACTATTGGGTTAAAAAGCCAAACCTGACACAATATCTGCCAATTAATTTCCAGAAATATTGCCCATCTGTCTATGTGGTGCGCACGTTTGTTTATTGTGATAACCGTATTGTTGGTTGACAGAAATACCTGTCCCAAAACATTCTCAATTAAATGTTATATGCAAAGTAGGCTTACCAGGCAGAAGTACTGTATATCATGAGAAAGTACAGTACCAGTCAAAAGTTTGGACACACCTACTCATTCCAGGGTTTCATTTTATTTGTACTATTTTCTACATTGTAGAATAATAGTGAAGACATCAAAACTATGAAATAACACATATGGAATCATGTAATAACCCAAAAAGTGATAAACAATAGATTTTGTATTTGAGAATCTTCAAAGTAGCCACCCTTTGCCTTGATGACAGCTTTGCACACTCTTGGCATTCTCTCAACCAGCTTCACCTGGAATGCTTTTCCAACAGTCTTGAAGGAGTTCCGACATATGCTGAGCACTTGTTGGCTGCTTTTCCTTCACTCTGTGATACAACTCATCCCAAACCATCTCAATTGGGTTGAGGTCGGGTGATTGTGGAGGCCAGGTCTGATGCAGCAGGTCTGATGCAGCACTCCATCACTCTCCTTCTTGGTCAAATAGCCCTTACACAGCCTGGAGGTGTGTTGGGTCATTGTTCTGTTGTGAAAAAAAATGATTCCATATGTGTTATTTCATAGTTTTGATGTCTTCACTATTATTCTACAATGTAGAAAATAGTAAAAATAAAGAAAAACCCTGGAATGAGTAGGCGTGTCCAAACTTTTGACTTCTACTGTATATTGACAGAAACATAGTGCACTACTTTCTCTTGTACACTAAGGACCTGGGTAAGAGTTGCAGGGGAGAAGAGAAGAATGTGCCTATTTGAAAGCTAGAAAGAAATGAGTAGCTCGCGACTTTTCTTTTTTTTTATGCTAGAAAAGGTTGGAGAACCCTGGTGTAAAATCTAACATAGCCTATTAGCTAAAAATGTAACTCCAAACACATTTTTCGATAGTAGTAGCTGTTTAGCTGGTTAAACAAAGGTTTGCCATGTATATCCATGTCAAGAAAGCTTACGAACAGCCAGCGGCACTTGCTGCAACTGGTACTTGCGGGTGCTTTTTCAAAGCCTATGTCAGATACTCAAGTGAGTGTAATTAGCTCCAATGAGTGTAATTAGCTCAATATTAGGAGTTGAGAAATAATGTTGGCAAAGAAGATATTTTCCTCTTTTCTACTGTAGATATGTAATTTAAAAATAAAAAAATCTGTTTCAATAACGATATTCATAAAAACATTGGAATAAAACATATTTTTCACTTTTTTATATACTGTATATATATATATATATATATATATATATATATACACACACAGTGGGGTCTGAAATTATTTATAGCCTTGTTAAAGATTAGCAAAAATTAAAAAGTAATACTTTTTTTCTCAAAAAAGTAGTGGTCGAAATTATTGACACCCCTGTTTTCAATACTTTTTAATACCTCACCTTGTGAGGGTAATGGCACTGAGCCTTTTCCTAAAATGTTTTATAAGTTGGAGAACACATTGGAAGGGATCTTACACCATTCCTCTATATAGAAACCTCCCGAATCCTTGATATCCTTTGTCTGCGCTTATGGACTGCCCTCTTCAATTCAAACCACAGGTTTTGAATGGGTTTCAAGTCCGGAGACTGAGGTTGCCATTTCAAAATTATGATTTTGTGGCCAATTAACCATTTCTTTGTGGATTTTGATGTTTTTGGCAAAAATGTCCTGGTACTGGGTAAAGTTAATGATGCTGTTGACCTTAACAAGGGCCCAGGACCAGTGGAAGCAAAATAGCCCCATAACATCAAAGATCTTCCACCATATTTTACAGTAGGTATGGGGCTCTTTTCTGCTTATGCATTCTTTTTTAGACACCAAACCCACCACTGGTGTTCATGGCCAAAGAGCACTACTTTCATGTCATCTGTCCAAAGCACCAGTTCCAATCCAAGTACCAATGCCGGTGAGTAAACTCCAGGCGTTTAGATTTGTTGGATGACATGAAAATAGAGCTCTTTGGAGCTCTTTGGTATCTATATTTTCGCGGACCCCCAGCTGTACTAGGGGCCGCGGACCCCAGGTTGAATATCCCTGGTCTGGATAGAAGTAATGGTAGAACTTGTTATGGATCACCAAGTCATGAGGGAACACATTATTCTAGGATTAGGATATGTAACCTCTGCCTCCTCTTCATCTCTTAGGTGAGGAAGGAGCTGGAGACGTATGGGATTGAGTACTACCCGCAGAATGAGTTTGATGATGATATGGAGGATAAGAATGAAAATGACAAGATTAGGGTAAGGGCCTCTGTTCCAATTTTTGAAATCCACTTCAATTGATTATGTCTCCCTAATACTCTTCCTCTCAAGTGGAATAATGTGAACACGAGATAAATCTGTACCTCTCCCTCTTTTTCTCCCATGCCTCAATGGTATGAGCATGCAAAATAGCGATTGCCAAAATGATTAGGCAATTCAAATATTGAAATTAATTTCATATGAATATCAGACTATTTCTCTTATTCTATCTTTCTGGTTCTTTGTTATTTTAGCTCTCTTTCTGACACCCCTCAGAAGAATAATAACTCCTGACTCTGTCTCTTCACGGGATTCGTACATTTCTTATGTTTTCCTCGTAAAATTGAACCCTGTTTAAACGAGTCTGTTCACAGGAGGCCATGCCCTTTGCAGTGGTGGGCAGCGACAAGGAGTTCCAAGTGAACGGCAAACGGGTTCTGGGGAGGAAGACAGCCTGGGGTGTGGTAGAAGGTAGGTTTATTTATAACCTCAATATAATTAATTAGGTCCTATATTAATGCCAAGTGTATTATGTTGACCTTTCTCCTCAGAGAGGCAGAGGGAATGGATTTATGGAGGTTGTTATACTGTAGTTGGGCCCAGGCTCAGACATGTAAAGCAAATGTGATTTAGATTTTTTTTATGCCAAATGGTTTCTTTCTTGTATTTTGTTGCAGTTGAAAATCCCAATCACTGCGAATTTGCTCTGCTACGAGATTTCCTCATCAGGTAAAGCAATCAATCGTACATTGATCTATCTTTTACTAATGCTTTATAGCTTTCCTATTCTTACAATACAATTACAGATGAGTCTCTTATGGCTTTGAAGTTGACTTTAGTGACCAAATCCAACTGTATGTAGCTATCAGCTAATGCCCACCCTCTCTCCACTCTCCCTCCCAGGTCTCACCTCCAGGACCTGAAGGAAGTCACCCACAACATCCACTATGAAACCTACCGCGCCAGGAGACTCAACGACAACGGAGGTCTGCACCCCATCTCGGCCAACAACACTCAAGACAGCAACCTTTAAATTTAGGACCAGGGATTAAGGAAAGAGAGAGATAAACAGAGGGATCAAAAGATATTGATAGACAAATCTATGTTGTGATATGAGCATCACTGCATGCTTTGGAGAACATTATAGATGTGGAATTCATTGTCACTCAAAATATCATGTCAGGAGAGCTTTCATTCCAAAACATGTCCTACGTCTCCCTTTCCTCCGCCCATCGTCCTAAACCACCAACACTCACATCCCAGTTACACCTGGGGTTAACCTTTGATCCTGCAATCCAAAACAAGGCCAACCCCAGTGTTTCCCCTATATGCATTTAGCAGCGGCGCAATAAATAGTGGCCGCCACTGAAAATGTATTTTGTTATTTTTGTTATAATGTAGATGTGTAGATGTATGCCCCAGGAACAGACCCCATCCGCCACCCCCAGCTAAATCTGCAACCCAAAGCATTTTGGGATTGAAGGGAATTAATCAAATGAAGTACTTCAAATTCAAGGGAATTCCCTTTATTCATAAAAAATGGATTTCCTATTTCTGCTCTCCTTGTGCTCTACTCATCCTTGCCCTGTAAGTATACAGTATGTTATGTAGCTGCCACCATAAGAATTGATTTTGTGCTGAAATACTTTATGAAGTGGCTTGTAAATGAGCACCTCAACTTCCACGGAAGCATTGTGACATAAATATAAATTGACAAAGGGCTTTATTTATTTACAATATAGCTATTTTGTGACTTTATCTTTAAATTGCACAAAATATAGAAATCACAGTCTGAAATGTTCTTTGCCATTCACAACTTTTGTGGGCTTTTTTGGAAGCTCTGATGTCAAAGTGACGTGCCAATTCCCTTTAATGCTTTAATGCCGGCTTTCCTTCTCTCTGCCACACGAGGGCAGTGCTTCCCTGCGCATACTTACCCTGTGATAGGAAATGGTTTATTCATAGACTTATATAGATGTCTCTTTTTAGTCCTGTATCTATCTCTATAGTTTACTTCCCTCCCTCCTATTCACTCCCTCCACTTCATCTGGTGACCCATGCCCAGTGCATGTTTACAAGAAGTCCTCCGTTACCAGAGTAATCATTCCAAATATACCCGATCAGTTATGACATGGTAATGTTTACCAAGGTTTCTTATGGAAATTACCCTTCGATAGAGCACAGGTATTCCAGAAGTAGCCTACAAGCAATTAAGTTTCACTATATTTATCAAACAATTCACTTTTGATCTAAACTGTATCCTAAAAGGGGTTTCCCTGCAAACATTTTATACAATCATACAGCGTGTGTGTGTTTGTATGTGTGTGTGAGTGAGAAGTGACTCAATTTGGTGTCTAAAGTTTGGAAATGTGTAGTCGTATATCATTAGTGTGGTATTAGTGAATACGTTTTTTCAAGGAACAATTTAAAAATAATACAAAAAAACTATTCTCACTCTTGTTTCTATACAATGTTTTTATGTGTGCATGTCAGGAAACATCTCTCCTAGTCCTTCTGTCATTTTCATGTAAGGATATCCCCAGCTCGCATATCAATGCACAGTAATTTCAATACATGAACCATTTTTGAACGTGGTGTGTACATCAACCAACCGCTAGTAACAATGCATCACTAAAACTGCAGTAACTCAAATCATTCCACATCTCTTAAAAACAGCAGTGAAACTTTTGGCTGTGAATTTCATCGTTTCATTTAAAACCCATTTTTCTTAAAAAAGTTGTTCTGATATGCTGAGATGTCATTTCAGTATTGCATTCATTATTTATATATTCATGTATTATTTATAGTAATTTATTGTTTATTTAATAAAAATACTTTTGACATCTCTTAGTAGTGTATTGACTCGTTTTCTTATCTTATTCATTCTTTATTATCTTTGTATTGCCTCTACTTGACAATAGTTCACATTTGGAAATACAGTACATTTTTTATTTACTTACAGAGAGGGAAGGGTGCTCCCTACTGGTCCTCCTGTTTCAATACAATTTCAATGTATGAATCACAAATGGGTGCATTTCTCCCTCCCAGGAACTATGGAGACAATTATGCTTGTAAATTAATCAGTGGCGTAGAGTACTGAAGTAAAACTACTTAAAAGTACTTCTTAAGTAGTTTTTTGGGGTCTGTACTTTACTATTTATATTTTTTACAACTTTTACTTTTACTCTACTACATTCCTAAAGAAAATAATGTACTTTTTACTCCATACAGTGCATTCCGGAAAGTATTCAGACCCCTTTTTTAACATTTTGTTACGTTACAGCCTTATTCTAAAATGTATTATATTTGGGTTTTTTCCCTCAAATACCCCCTAATGACAAAGGAAAAACAGGTTTTCAGAATTTTTTTCCAATGTATTAAACCTACAAAACTGAAATATTACATTGACATAAATATTCAGACCCTATACTCAGTACTTTGTTGAGCACCTTTGGCAGTGATTACAGCCTTGAGTCTTGGGTAGCACACTACAAGCTTGCACACCTGTATTTGGTGCGTTCGATCAGGTTCAAGTCCGGGTGCTGGATGGGCCACTCAAGGCTTGTCCAGAAGCTACTGCTGCCTAGTCTTGGCTGTGTGCTTAGGGTCGATGTCCTGTTGGAAGGTGAACCTTCGACCCAGTCTGAGGTCCTGAGCGCTCTGGAGCAGGTCTTCATCGAGGATCTCTGTACTTTGCTCCGTTCATCTTTCCCTCGATCCTGACTCTCCCAGTCTCTGCTGCTGAAAAACATCCCCACAGCATGATGCTGCCACCACCATGCTTCACCGTAGGGATGGTGCCAGGTTTCCTCCAGACGTAACACTTGGTATTCAGGCCAAAGAGTTCAATCTTGGTTTCATCAGACCAGAGAATCTTGCATCTCATTGTCTGAGAGTCTTTTAGGTGTCTTTTGGCAAACTCCAAGTGAGCTGTCATGTGCCTTTTACTGAGGAGTGGCTTCTATCTGGCCACTCTACCATAAAGGTCTGATTGGTGGAGTGCTTCAGAGATGGTTGTCCTTCTAGCAGGTTCTCCCATCTCCACTTAGGAACTCTGGAGCTCTGTCAGAGTGACCATCAGGTTCTTGGTCACCTCCCTGACCAAGGCCCTTCTCCCCCGATTTGCTCAGTTTGGACGGGCAGCCAGCTCTAGAAAGAGCCTTGGTAGTTTCAAACTTCTTCCATTTAAGAATGATGTAGGTCACTGTGTTCTTGGCGACCTTCAATGCTGCAGAAGTATTTTGGTACCCTTCCCCAGCTCTGTGCCTTGACACAATCCTGTCTCGTATTCCTTCGACCTCATGGCTTGGTTTTTGCTCTGAAATGCACTGTCAACTGTGGGACCTGATATGGACAGATGTGTGCCTTTCCAAATCATGTCCAATCAATTGAATTTACCACAGCTGGACTCTAATCAAGTTGAATAAAAATCTCAATGGAAACAGGATGCACCTGAGCTAAATTTCGAGTCTCATAGCAAAGGGTCTGAATACTTATCTAAATAAGGCATTTCTGTTTTTTATTTTTTATAAATTTGCATAACAATCCAAAAACCTGTTTTCGTTTTGTCATTATAGGGTATTGTGTTGATTGCTGAGATAAAAAAAGAAATCTATTTTAGAATAAGTAATGTAACAAAATGTGGAAAAAGTAAAGGGGTCTGAATACTGTCTAAAGGCACTTTATATATACATGCATATAGCAACACCTCCCCCATAAGCATTCCTGTCTCTTCCATAGATGTTGTATCTTTTTATTGCTACTGCTGTATCATCAAAGGAATTATCTAAGTTAGTCTCAGAAATGGCTAATATATGAATGTATCTGATGTTAGTAAGTTATTGATTTCATTAACCATATTTCTAAGGCTACATATATTAATATTGGCTATTTTACGCCCTTTCCTGGGTAGCTTATCAGAGATAGACATAATATGGAAAAGAGCAAACAAAGCGAGTAGAAATCCCTTCCAGGCTTTTGGGAGGGAGGGTGGACAATGAGCCTGTCATAGTAGATGTAATCAATGCCCTCACACACTGGTAGCTTTCATGGCTGGGATAAGTTCTTTCCTCTTCTGGCGCACAGCTTCAGGATAGTCCTCGCTGAGGAAGATGTGCGTTCCTCTCAAGTTCTTGGCTCTTTCCAGAACAGCTACCTTGTCCTTGAACCTCAGGAACTTGACCACTATGGGTCTTGGCCTGTCTCCTGAGTTTCCAGGCTTTTGGGAGCGCTCCACCTCAATCTTACTATGGTCCATCTTCAGTTTGAGATAATTTCCCCCACTTTGCCCTCAGACTAGATGTCAAGATGGTGCCGACAGACATGGCAGCTCTGCTTCTAGCTCCTAAACAAATTTACAGTATTTCATTTTTTTTGTGTGTTCTTTCTTACATTATTAGCCCAGAATGTTTTTTGTGTTATTACATACAGCTGGAAATAACTTTTGGACCCGGAATACGACTTTCCCGAATTGGATCCTTTGTTCATACCCCTCAAGGCAATTTAACTTATCCCAAAGGCTGCTCCAAGACGCCGCCGGCAGGGAAGAGGTATTCGGAGGGGTCTTCTAACCCGACTCAGGAGGCGTGCACACCATCCATCGCTTCCGAGTATATTACTCGCTAATGTTCAGTCTCTGAATAATAAAGTAGACGAGCTCAAGGCGAGGATATCCTTCCAGAGAGACATCAGGAACTGTAACATACTCTGTTTCACGGAATCATGGCTCTCTCGGGATATACTGTCCCGTCCATACAGCCAGCTGGGTTCTCAGTACATCACGCAGACAGGAATAAAGAACTCTCCAGGAAGAAGAAAGGCGGTGGTGTTTGTTTCCTGATGAACCTTTTCACATGTGAGTTCCAAATATCTCTAACAGTTGCCCCCAGCGTGAGTTGTTTTATGCACGTGATGTCAGAATGCACTCACTGTTCCAAAATGTGATTATTACGCAACAGGACAGTTAACACTGCTAATTATCTATAGGCTATATTTCAAATTATTTTCTAACAAGTTGTATATTCTAACAACAATTTGAAATGAGGTGTGTTCTGTCTCCTCATTCATTCACATAGAAGTAGCCCATTTCAGCGTTGCTGACAATTTATGTTTGAGGCTTTACTGAGCCGGAATAAACTTCTCTCTTCGAGAAGAACCCACCGCACTTTACTCATGTTTGCGCAGATTAAGTATGCGTATATTTGCGCTGTCTTGCAAGAATTGGAAAATGTTCTTGCTTGCGCTCGCTTTGCCTTCCTTGTTGTTTTCCTTACAAATAATAATTTTGGACATGTGTGCGTTCCTATCAAATTAAGTTACTCATTTTCTGTATATCGTGTTGTCGTTTCTACTGTAGGCGCCTACAGTATGTATGTATGTATGTATGTATGTATGTATGTATGTATGTATGTATGTATGTATGTATGTATGTATGTATGTATGTATGGAGTATAATGTATTTACAGTTGTATTCACATGTTTTCAAGTACTTGTCACAAATAATGCATTCCGATTATTGCATCTGTTATAATGGACAGCTATGATGTGTGTAAAATACTTTTTTGAAGGTTGTACTGTCACGATCGTTGTAATAACATTCGGACCAAGGCGCAGCGTGATATGGGTTCCACATCTTTTTATTCGTGAAACGCACAAAAACAATAAAGAGCAAACGACACGTGACGCTATGGAGTGCTCACAGGCAACTACACATAAACAAGATCCCACAAAAAATCAGTGGGGAAATAGCTGCCTAAATATGATCCCCAATCAGAGACAACGCTAAACAGCTGCCTCTGATTGGGAACCATACCAGGCCAACATAGAAATAAAACAACCTAGATTACCCACCCTAGTCACACCCCGACCTAACCAAAATAGAGAATAAAAAGGCTCTCTATGGTCAGGGCGTGACATGTACTGATTATAATGAGCTAAGCTATTTGCCAGCTATTTGTGGCGCCATGTTTGTTGACATTATACAATGCATTCTGGGTGTCACATAATCTGTCAGACTAAAGATGTTATAATGAGGTAAAGGAATGGTTCACTCATCTTTCGGGTAAACTTCAAGAAGTGAATGAAGGGAAGTGGATGATCGTAGATGACACACCGCCTTCAACATGCATACTATAAACAGACCAAACTCATCTTGTCTCCTCTTATTATCTTTGGTTGAGGCGAAAAAACAAACATTCCGGCACGCACAAACTACCCATCGTTGGATTACTTTCGATTTCTAGAAAGTGCTTTACTCAATTATTTCGATCAATGGTGAGCTCACCCGTGATGTGATTAATTATAAATAGTAATTGCTATTAGCTAATTCATATTCTAGTTTCTGTCAGCCAAAAGTTATAAAAATAGGACCTCTTGTGTTACGTCAATCTTTCCACAGTTAGCGCTAGGACAAATATACACTGCTCAAAAAAATAAAGGGAACACTTAAACAACACAATGTAACTCCAAGTCAATCACACTTCTGTGAAATCAAACTGTCCACTTAGGAAGCAACACTGATTGACAATAAATTTCACATGCTGTTGTGCAAATGGAATAGACAAAAGGTGGAAATTATAGGCAATTAGCAAGACACCCCCAATAAAGGAGTGATTCTGCAGGTGGTGACCACAGACCACTTCTCAGTTCCTATGCTTCCTGGCTGATGTTTTGGTCACTTTTGAATGCTGGCGGTGCTCTCACTCTAGTGGTAGCATGAGACGGAGTCTACAACCCACACAAGTGGCTCAGGTAGTGCAGCTCATCCAGGATGGCACATCAATGCGAGCTGTGGCAAGAAGGTTTGCTGTGTCTGTCAGCGTTGTGTCCAGAGCATGGAGGCGCTACCAGGAGACAGGCCAGTACATCAGGAGACGTAGAGGAGGCTGTAGGAGGGCAACAACCCAGCAGCAGGACCCCTACCTCCGCCTTTGTGCAAGGAGGAGCACTGCCAGAGCCCTGCAAAATGACCTCCAGCAGGCCACAAATGTGCATGTGTCAGCATATGGTCTCACAAGGGCTCTGAGGATCTCATCTCGGTACCTAATGGCAGTCAGGCTACCTCTGGCGAGCACATGGAGGGCTGTGCGGCCCCACAAAGAAATGCCTCCCCACACCATGACTGACCCACCGCCAAACCGGTCATGCTGGAGGATGTTGCAGGCAGCAGAACGTTCTCCACGGCGTCTCCAGACTCTGTCACGTCTGTCACGTGTGCTCATGTGCTCAGTGTGAACCTGCTTTCATCTGTGAAGAGCACAGGGCGCCAGTGGCGAATTTGCCAATCTTGGTGTTCTCTGGCAAATGCCAAACGTCCTGCACGGTGTTGGGCTGTAAGCACAACCCCCACCTGTGGACGTCGGGCCCTCATACCACCCTCATGGAGTCTGTTTCTGACCGTTTGAGCAGACACATGCACATTTGTGGCCTGCTGGAGGTCATTTTGCAAGGTTCTGGCAGTGCTCCTCCTGCTCAAAGGCGGAGGTAGCGGTCCTGCTGCTGGGTTGTTGCCCTCCTACGGCCTCCTCCACGTCTCCTGATGTACTGGCCTGTCTCCTGGTAGCGCCTCCATGCTCTGGACACAACGCTGACAGACACAGCAAACCTTCTTGCCACAGCTCGCATTGATGTGCCATCCTGGATGAGCTGCACTACCTGAGCCACTTGTGTGGGTTGTAGACTCCGTCTCATGCTACCACTAGAGTGAGAGCACCGCCAGCATTCAAAAGTGACCAAAACATCAGCCAGGAAGCATAGGAACTGAGAAGTGGTCTGTGGTCACCACCTGCAGAACCACTCCTTTATTGGGGGTGTCTTGCTAATTGCCTATAATTTCCACCTTTTGTCTATTCCATTTGCACAACAGCATGTGAAATTTATTGTCAATCAGTGTTGCTTCCTACGTGGACAGTTTGATTTCACAGAAGTGTGATTGACTTGGAGTTACATTGTGTTGTTTAAGTGTTCCCTTTATTTTTTTGAGCAGTGTACATTTGTCTACATTTTCCGGTTTGGATGATTGTGTTATGCTGTAGCTACTTCTGTGAATGTCTGAACATTGCATCCAAAAATAAACTGGTCACATTCTGGACATAACTGTGTTTGTTCAAAATGTTTCTGTGAAAAAAAAGTGTGGCCACCTCAAATGCTGATTGTTGCGTCAATCGAAAATGGACGTTCTAAATAAGTATTCTAATCAAGCCTTCTAATCACACAGGTTTGATCTTATGCAACAGGGACCACTATAGAATGATCACACCCGTTTGTTGGTACGTGTGAAAAAGTTAACTAGTCATGGTGTGATTATGATAACATACAGAAACTCAAGTCCTTTTGTTCACCCGAACTAGAATACCTGACAATCAAATGCAGACCGTATTACCTCCCAGGAGAATTATCTTCAGTTATTAAGCCGATACCTTGACGGCCCTTAAAACCTCTTAAGGATCCGCCCCTATTTTTACATTTTCGGCTAAAATGACATACCCAAATCTATCTGCCTGTAGCTCAGGCCCTGAAGCAAGGATATGCATATTCTTGGTACCATTTGAAAGGAAACACTTTGAAATTTGTGGAAATGTGAAAGGAATGTAGGAGAATATAACACAATAGATCTGATAAAAGCAGTGGCGTGCCGTGGGCCTGGGGCCTGGGCCTTCAGTGAGGTACTACACAGTCCCACCCGAATTAATCCACCTCATTATGATGCCATGGCTCTAGAAACTATACATTTAGACAGAAACGCAGTATAACCAGGCGTTGCGTCACCTTGAAATTGACAAATTGACATTTTTGGGTAAACAGTGTTTACCCAAAAACATGACACAATCAATGAGTCTTTTCAATATTTCCCTTCACCTTTTCATTGTGCAGCTCCATTGCCCTGCGCGTTTGTTCTTTGAGCTGTAGATCCACTCCGGTGTCCCCAAAAGTTTTCAAAAGCACCATTGCTTGTTAGTGCCCAGCCGTACTTTGGTGTCTCGTTGCTGCCTTGGTTAGACAACTCAAGTTTGCAAAGCCAGTGTGGCTCCAAACACCAAATCGATCACTTGCAAATAATAGGCATTCCCAGCAGTACAGTTTGCAGTGCTTCTCGGAGCCAAGGAGCCTGTGAGCCATTGACAGCGCTCGTAGTTGAAACTTTGAAAGTGGCGAGCGAACGAAGCACTTTCCCGCCTGTGACAGGCTTTGTGGCGTCGGGCGACCTCTCCTTACAATGTCTAACTTTTCTTGAAAAGTTCGTCTTGAGAATGGCGTTATAATTATATCCTCGACCAAATCGATATCTTCTCCTCCTTCCGCCATTGTGGGTTGAAAAAACAGCTTAGTAGTACGCGAATTAATTCGTTTATCAAATTCAGTTTCCTAGATCTCCATAGGACCTGCCTCTCAATATTGGTAATCCAATCAAAAGACGTGCACGCACTACGCCTGCTAGCTGGCTCCTGTGTAACACTGGAGCCAGCCAGAAGGCGTACAATAGCCAACTCTAAAGCTGATTGGTTGACACTAAATGTTCATTTCCATTCACTATAAGCTACAAGCGCCCGCACTGTTGATTCTGAAGGCCTGAGGGCAGATTTTAGACCCCTGGCAACACATGATGGCTGAATATGATTGGATAAAAGATCTAACATAAAGACCAGCCCTCAAAATCTCCACCTGGGGCTGGAAGCAGTGCAACCAAGAGGAAAGCTATGAAATGAAGAGTATAACTCTTACTCTGGGGAATAATTTAATACATATTTGTGGGAAAATATATTTAAAAAAAAATTATATTCTGATGATGTTTAGGCCAGCAGAGAAGGCCTTGCAGGCCCTGACGGCCCACCACTGGATAAAAGATAACACAAAGAAAAAAACAACCGTTATTTTGTATTTTTTTGTACCATCATCTTTGAAATGCAAGAGAAAGGCTATAATGTTTTATTCCAGCGCAGGTGCAATTTAGAGTTTTAGACTGGTCCAATGAACCATTGCATTTCTGTTCTAAATTTGGTATCAAGACTGCCCAAATGTGCCTAATTTGTTTATTAATAACTTTTCATGTTCAAAATTGTGCACTCTCCTCAAACAATAGCATGGTATTCTTTCACTGTAATAGCTACTGTAAATTGGACAGTGCAGTTAGATTAACTTCTTTGCGGTACCCCCCCTTCTTCTCAATTTCCGCCTAAAGACATACCCTAATCTAACTGCCTGTAGCTCAGACCCAGAAGCAAGGATATGCATATTCTTGGTATCATTTGAAAGGAAACACTCTGAATTTAGTGGAAATGTGAATTGAATGTAGGAGAATATAACACAATAGATCTGGTAGAAGAAAATACAAGGAAATAAACATACGTTTTCTGTTTTTTATTGTTGCTGCATCATCTTTCAAATGACCAAGAACAGCCAAACATACTGCTGTGTATGATTTGAATGAAGAACATAAGATGGCAACAATAGCTGAGCAAAGTTTTAGACAGATAACTTCAAAAATGAGCGAGCTACATGACATTGAGCATGAAGTCACCCAGGTGTTCCACACAAATGTACCCAAATGTACCCAAGTGGCCGAATTGGTACAGTGATACATTTTGAAGGAAAGAACTATATACAAAATACATAAATGCTATTCTAACACCCCTCCCCCCCAAAAAAATAATATATATATATGATTTTTTTTTTAAATAAAAAATAAATAAACAAACAAATAACAAGGGTAACTATTTACACATTTTCTATTTACAATATTGTGAAGACCCTCAGTCCTCTACACAATATTGTGCTGCTGGTGCCATGGCCCATAGCAGTCTCTTTCTGCTGTAAAGCAGAGGCTTACTGAACAGGTGGTGCAGGTGATGGGGCATATCCTGTGACAAAGGGCACAACGACGTCTCCCTACTGTGCCCTTTTTGCCCTGAGGCACATTCATGCCTGCAGAGATGAATCTGGGCAGGTGAACACCACTGGTTGGAGCAGAAGGGACAGAAGGTGCTGCAGTGGACTTGCTGTAGCTAGCAAGCTCCTGGATGAGCAGCTCCCCGAAGGCTAGCTGTGAGATGGGGGGCTGTCCACAGCTCTTGGCCATTTCCTTCTGGAGGATGAAGGAATTCACCACAGAAATGTCAATGAAATGATAGAAAAATGTCTTGTACCATTTCATGGTCTTGTGGAGAACATTGTAGTATTCTATTAGCGCATCTGACAGGTCCACACCTCCCATGCTCTTGTTGTAGTCCTTCACAGCAGCTGGAATGGGGAAATTTTTTGTGGTCCATGCCCCGGCACTGTCCTTCACACGCCTGACGACGTGATCTCCACTGAAGGACTTGTGGATACTGGAGCACATGACCACCTCTCTGGTATCCATCCACTTCACAAACAGCAGGCCATCTTCACGGATCCATCGCATGGTACCCCGCTCAGCCCACTTAGGCATGTCATTCACCTTTGTCTTTGGAAATCCCACCCTGTTGGTACGAATGGTGCCACAAGCCCACACCTCCCGCTTCCTCAGCTCTGTAAACAGGGTAGGGCTTGTGTAGAAGTTGTCCACAAATAGTTTGTAGCCCTTCCCCAGCAGTTGAAAATCCAATAACTCCATAACGGAATCAGAATTCAGTCCATTACCGGTAGCAAAACTGTTTTCCCCCTCATAAACAAAAAAATTGCAAGTGTAGGCACACACAGAATCAGCCAAAACAAACAGTTTGTAACCCCATTTGTTTGTTACGCATGTATTGTTTGAGGCTGATTCTGGCCTTTGAGGCTACCATCCTCTCATCGATGGACAGGTTCTGGGCGGGCTGAAAATAGGTCTTGCAGGCATCAACGATGCTGGGGTAGAGAGGTTGATTTTGCAGAGCCTATCAAACGTTGGTGTGCCTCTCTTCTTGTCATTCTCCCCATCAACTTCTGGGTCACTGATGTGAAGCGCCCGTGAGATAGTCAGAAACCTTTTAGAAGACATGACAGTCATGGGGAAAGGCAGTTGGTAGAGAGCTGACATTTTCCAGTAGTCCCTTAGAGTTTTCAACTTCACCAGCCCCATGTAAATGACCATTGAAAAGTAGCAGAAAAGGTCTGACATGGAAATGGTCTTCCATGCTTCTTTCTTTCCTGCCTGCTTCTTAGCCCCGTACTTATTGGTGTTTGACACCAGGGAATCAACAACTGACGAGGTGAAAAACAGTTGATAAAGGTTGAAAGGGGCTGTACTTTGCAGTCATGTCTAGTTGAGGTCCTGGCTGCCTTTTGGGTCTAAAAACAGGTGGATTTGGTTCCACATCATCTTCTAACACAGAGTGCCAATGACCCTCTGGCCCTCTGTCTGCAGGTTTCTCTCTTCCCCACCTCCGCTTCTTTGTTACTGACTTCACACCTCTGGCCGGGTAGGTGTGGAGCCGGTGACAGCGGGGGTCCGGCTGGATGAACCAGCTTCAGAGGGAGATGGACACCTAGACATTGGCGGCTCATAATCAGAATCACTGCCACTGTGAAAGATTTAAAAAATCAGTAACAATACTTTCACGTATGAGCCCTGTATCAACACGTAAAATAAACAGATATATATATAGAGTACAGGGAACATAATCACTATGGTGAAGTGCTGTTCCATTCCATGTTTATGTAAAATAAATTGAAAAAATATATCACACACACACACACACACACATTATAGCCAATGTGTACTTTACACATTTCATTACAGATGATATTTTTATATATTGCAAATAAAATAAGAAAATCTAAAAAAAAATCTCAAATTAATAATATTTCATATTATTAATTTCAAACAATATCACTAGCATTAGAATTTACCTATCCAGCATGGCATCCTCGCCGTGCAGAAACATGTCTTCCGCCTGGGAGTCAAAACTAGCTTCGCTGAAAGATTCATCTTCCTGAAGCAACTCGGTCTCACTGTCTCTATCAATTTCCTCTATAATTTGGGTTAAATCTGTATACCTAGACTTTGTTTGAGCTTTTCCTGATTTATTCGCCATAATTTAAATATATAAACTTGTTGAAAATGCTATTGAATATGTACTGCTATGCGTAACACTCGTGGCTCCGTCAAGTAGGATTTGCAATGGCGAATGAACCTCTTTTATGCCAGAGTTTACGACAAAGGCTGGTCTTCGAACGTATAACCATTACATATTGTCATTTACCTCAGCTCATTGGCTATCTTCCAAGCTAGATTTCAAGATGATCAGTGGTCATTGGGCCAAAATACAGTCAATCAACGATAGACCAGTCCTACCATTGGTGCGCAATGAGGTCATTGATTGGTGTCTTCAAATCGGTTTGTTTCGGTCAATACGTCCCGGGAAAAGAACCATCAAGTATGGTTGTGTTAGTAACAAACAGAGGATTGCAATGAAACCAAACATGACTGGATAAACGTGTGTTTAGTGTGTGTAATTACCACGAACGCTTCGTCCAAAGTTGAATGAGACGGAAATCACGACGCAAGCGGTTTACAAATGTTTCGTGTTAGGCTATAAAAATGTATTTTATCAAACAAACCGAACATTCACTGTGTAGTTAGGACACTTGGCATTGCCACCAGAGGAAGATCTTCAATGGTAAGCGATTTATTTTATTGTTATTTCTGACTTTCGTGACGCTAATGCTTGGTTGGAAAATGCTAGTAATACTTGCGTGTGCGGGGTGCCGTCCTCAGAAAATCGCATGTTTGCTTTTGCAGTAAAGCCTTTTTGAAATCTGACACAGCGGCTGGATTAATAAGACGTTCATCTTTTAAATGATGTAAAATACATGTATTTACAAGAATGTTTAATATAACGAATGGTGTATTTAGAATGTTAGCTCTCTGCAGGTTCACCAGATGTTGGCCTGGTGGGACGTTAGCGTCTCACCTACCCAAGAGAAGTTAACAAGAATTTAAGCTTTCTGCCAATATCAGATATGTCTATGTCCTTGGAAATGTTCTTGTTACTTACAACCTCATGCTAATCGCATTAGCCTACATTAGCTCAACCGTCCCGTGGAAGGGACACCGATTCCGAAGAAGTTTTAACTTCTTTGGGGTAGGGGGCAGTATTTTCACGTCCGGATGAAAAGCGTGCCCAGAGTAAACTGCCTGCTACTCAGGCCCAGATCCTAGGATATGCATATTATTAGTAGATTTGGATAGAAAACACTATGAAGTCTCTACAACTGCTTGAATGATGTCTGTGAGTATAACAGAACTCATATGGCAGGCAAAAACCTGAGAAAAAATCCAACCAGGAAGTGGGAAATGTGAGGTTTGTAGGTTTTCAACTCTTTGCTTATCCAAGATACAGTGGAAATGGGGTCATGTTGCACTTCCTAAGATTCCATTAGATGTCAGCAGTCTATAGAACCTTGTTTGATGCTTCTACTGTGAAGTGGGGGCGAATGAGAGGAGATTGAGTAAGGTCTCTCCCAGAGTGCCACGAGCTGACCATGCGCTGACCATGCGCGTTCATGTGAGAGTTAGCTGCGTTCAATCGCATTTCTGAAGACAAAAGGAATTCTCCGGTTGGAACATTATTGAAGATTTATGTTAAAAACATCCTAAAGATTGATTCTATACATCGTTTGACATGTTTCTACGGACTGTAACGGAACTTTTTGGACTTTTCGTCCGTACTTTCCGCTGGACTTGCATGCGCGTCGTGAGTTTAGATTGTGTACTGAACGTGTGAACTACAAGGAGGAATTTGGACATAAATGATGGACATTATCGAACAAAACAAACATTTATTGTGGAACTAGGATTCCTGGGAGTGCATTCTGATGAAGATCATCAAAGGTAAGTGAATATTTATAATGCTATTTCTGACTTATGTTGACTCCAACATGGCGGATATCTCTTTGGGTTGATTTGTCGTCTGAGCGCCGTACTCAGATTATTGCATGGTTTGCTTTTTCCGTAAAGTTTTTTTGAAATCTAACACAGCGGTTGCATTAAGGAGAAGTGGATCTAAAATTCAATGTGTAACACTTGTATTTCCATCAACATTTATGATGACTATTTCTGTAAATTGATGTGGCTCTCTGCAAAATCTACAACAAGTGTATCTTTAAAATGGTGTAAAATACATGTATGTTTGAGGAATTTTAATTATGGGATTTCTGTTGTTTTGAATTTGGCGCCCTGCAGTTTCACTGGCTGTTGACGAGGTGAGACGCTACCGTCACACATACCCTAGAGAGGTTAAGGAACAACACTGGACTTTATGCAAACTGGAAACCACATATCCTGAGGTCGTTTTTATTGTAGTTGGGGATTTTCACAAAACAAATTTGAGGAAAATGCTGGCAATGTTCTATCAACACATTAATTGTAGTACTCGCTCTGGAAAAACTCTTGACCACTGCTACTCCCCCTTTCGAGATGCCTACAAGGCCTTCCCCTGCCCTCCCTTCGGCAAACCAGATCACAACTCCATCTTGCTCCTCCCTTCCTATAGGCAGAAACTCAAACAGGAAGTACCCGTGCTAAGGTCTATTCAACGCTGGTCTGACCAATTGGAATCTATGCTTCAAGATTGTTCTGATCATGCGGACTGGGATATGTTCCAGAAAACACTAGATCACTGCTACTTGCCTTTTCGAGATGCCTACAAGGCCCCACACTCCCTTCAGCAAATCAGATCACAACTCCATTTTGATCCTCCCTTCCCGTAGGTAGAAACTCAAACAGGAAGTACCCATGCTAAGGTCTATTCAACCCTGGTCTGAGCAATCGGAATCCGTGCTTCAAGATTGTTTTGATCACACGGACTGGGATATGTTCCCTGTAGCCTCTGAGAATAACATTGACATATACACGGATATGGTGACAGAGTTCATCAGGAAGTGTATAGGGGATGTGATTCTCACTGTGACTATTAAAACCTACCCAAACCAGAAACCGTGAATAGATGGCAGCATTCGCGCAAAACTGAAAGCACGAACCACCGCATTTAACCATGGCAAGGTGACTGGGAATATGTTTGAATACAAACAGTGTAGTTATTCTCTCCGTAAGGCACTCAAACAGGCAAAACGTCAGTACAGAGACAAAGTGGAGTTGCAATTCAACGGCTCAGACACGAGACGTATGTGGCAGGGTCTACAGACAATCACGGATTACAAAGGGCAAACCAGCCATGTTGCGGACACCGACGTCTTGCTTCCGGACAAGCTAAACATCTTCTTCGCCCGCTTTGAGGATAATACATTGCCACCGACGCAGCCAGCTCCCAAGGACTGTGGGCTCTCATTCTTCGTGGCCGAGGTGAGTAAGACATTTAAGCCTGCTAACTCTCGCAAGGCTGCCGGCCCAGACAGCATCCCTAGCCGCGTCCTCAGAAAATGCGCAGGCCAGCTGGCTGGAGTGTTTACAGACATATTCAATATCTCCCCAATCCCAGTCTACTCTCCCCAATTGCTTCAAGATGTCCACCATTGTTCCTGTACCGAAGAAAGCAAAGGTAACTGAGCTAAATGACTATGGTCCCGTAGCATTCACTTCTGTCATCACGAAGTGTTTTGACAGGCTAGTTAAGGACCATATCACCTCTACCTTACCTGACACCCTAGACCCACTTCAATTTACTTACCGCCCCAATAGATCCACAGACAATGCAATCACCATCGCACTGCACACTGCCCTGTCCCATCTGGACAAGAGGAATACCTACATAAGAATGCTGTTCATTGACTATAGCTCAGCCTTCCACACCATATGTCATGATCGTCATTATGAATGGACCAAGGTGCAGCGTGGTAGGTGTACATTTTCCTTTAATAAATAAACACCGAACAAAAACAACAAACTACCAAACGAAACGTGAAGCTAATAATAGTGGTGACATGCAACTATCCATAGACAAGATCCCACAAAGCACAAAGGGGAAATGGCTGCCTAAATATGATCCCCAATCAGAGACAACGATAAACAGCTGTCTCTGATTGGGAACCGTAACAGGCCAACATAGACACACAAACACCTGGAAGACCCACCCTAGTCACACCTCGACCCAACCAACATAGAGAATAAAAAGCTCTCTATGGTCAGGGCGTGACACCATAGTACTGTCGTGACGTGACTATAATTAATGTGATGACTGCTATTCATCTAATAATTACCTCCTACCTTTAGTTATTACTCTATTAAATTAATCATGTAACAATTAAATCATTAGTAATTTGGGGCACCACGAGAACATTTTATTTAATGAGTTACCGTTTCCCGAATGAACTCAAGAATATATCGATATCATACCAGTCATCAATCAATCATTTCCTCATATCAATCTCATTCTGAACGTCGCATAATCCTTGGATATCTGCATGAACCCTAGCCTAAGTGATGAATCAGCGATACACATATTGGCTTAATTGTTTCTTTACTAACTAACTAAACAATCACACAGAATTACAGAAACACACACGGTATAGGTTATCAATTACTAACATAATGCATATAAAAAGTCCCTAGTGGACTAACCCGATATGACGGCTTGTTACACAATGGAAAGGAGTGGGGAAGATAAAAAGTGGGAGAGACAAAGATAGTGGACTTATCGTATATACATTTGTAAATTTGGAAACTACACTCACCGTAAATATGAATATTTAGCACCCTAACAATCGCTCATTCGGATAAGAAATGCAACATACACTACTGTTCAAAAGTTTGGGGTCACTTAGAAATGTCCTTGTTTTTGATAACATCAAATTGATCAGAAAAACAGTATAGACATTGCTAATGTTGTAAATGACTCTTGTAGCTGGAAAGGCAGAGTTCCTTTGTCCAGTGTCTGTGTTATTTTGCCCATCTTAATCGTTTATTTTTATTGGCCAGTCTGAGATATGGCTTTTTCTTTGCAACTCTGCCTAGAAGGCCAGCATCCCGGAGTCGCTTCTTCACTGTTGACGTTGAGACTGGTGTTTTGCAGGTACTATTTAATGAAGCTGCCAGTTGAGGACTTGTGAGGCGCCTGTTTCTCAAACTAGACACTCTAATGTACTTGTCCTCTTGCTCAGTTGTGCACCGGGGCCTCCCACTCTTTCTATTTTGGTTAGAGTCAGTTTGCGCTGTTCTGTGAAGGGAGTAGTACACAGCGTTGTACGAGATCTTCAGTTTCTTGGCAATTTCTCTCATGGAATAACCTTCATTTCTCAGAACAAGAATAGACTGACGAGTTTCAGAAGAAAATTATTTGTTTCTGGACATTTTGAGCCTGTAATCGAACCCACAAATGCTGATGCTCCAGATACACAACTAGTCTAAAGAAGGCCAGTTTTATTGCTTCTTTAATCAGAACAACAGTTTTCAGCTGTGCTAACATAATTGCAAAAGGGTTTTCTAATGATCAATTAGCCTTTTAAAATGATAAACTTGGATTAGCTAACACAACGTGCCATTGGAACACAGGAGTGATAGTTGCTGATAATAGGCCTCTGTACGCCTATGTAGATATTCCATAAAAAGATCAGCCGTTTCCAGCTACAATAGTCATTTACAACATTAACAATGTCTACACTGTATTTCTGATCAATTTGGTGTTATTTTAATGGACAATTTTTTTCTTATTTTCTTTCAATAACAAGGACTCCAAACTTTTGAATGGTAGTGTATTCTTATGCCTAGATGTCTTTCTCTGTCATCTCTCTCTTGAAACCACTAACCGTCTATGGCGAGTAGTTCGATGTAAGTCTCTGGTTGTCCACCAGAGGTCACAATGTCCTTCTTAGTTGTAGGCTTCTTTTGTTCTAGAGTGTTCGTTAGAATAGATACATCAGAGGTGTACCACACCGTGGTGAGAGGGAAATGTTCTTCCCTTTCGTATTTGTCAATTGTCCTAGACTACTTCACAATACCCAGCTGCAGACTGAGAATGTTTGGTCTAATCTTCACCTTCTTTACTCGTTGAGAGTTTCAGAGGGTCTTACCATTTTCTGGTCTTGTAGTTTTAACCATTTCGTGACGTCCGGCTTACACCGTCCGCCTGCTTGGTCTAATGTAAATTTCGTTACGAGTCCTTTTAAGCACCCTGGCCTTGGAGGGCATTCCATCCTGTTGACACAATGTTTGTGCTCACGTGGGCATGGTTACTGACTTGGCCCAGGTTAATAAGAAAAGACACTATCTCATTTAGAAGGCTAAAATCACATTTCTATATTTTATAAAGTATTCTAATACTTAATCATTTATTTTATACATCATTTTGATGCAAATCTGATATATACATTGTGAAAGCTATTAAAGTTACAATGTTTCCGATACTTTTAATGACATCACATATTCCATCTGTCATCACTATCAACATTCTTTATCTTAGAAATATTGTTTCAATGTTCATTGTTTGATGTTGAAATTCTTTGGCAAGAGTCTCTCTGTAACACTCAGACATTCAATTCTCAATACTGCAGAGCCAAAGGGAGAGTTTCTGCCAGGTATTTACGATCCGGTTGTTTAGTCATAAAAGTGGGCCAACTCCCAAAGGAGAGAGAGAGAGTTTGGCGATCTGTCAGCCATTGGCCTAGCTGATCCGGCACCTTTGATCCTCACCAAGGGGAGAGAGTCATGACAGTATCGTCCAAGCTCATCATTTGGCTCGGTTCCCTGGGTCTGAAGTCCGCCTTCTGCAACTTGGTCCTGGACTTCCTGACGGGCCACCCCCAGGTGGTGAAGCTAGGAAACAACACCTCCACTTCGCTGATTTTCAACACAGGGGCCCCACAAGGGTGCGCGCAGCCCCCTCCTGTACTTCCTGTTCACCCATGACTGCGTGGCCATGCACGCCTCCAACTCAATCATCAAGTTTGCAGACGACAACAGTAGTAGGCCTGATTACCAACAATGACGAGACAGCACACAGGGAGGACGTGAGGGCCCTGGCGGAGTGTTGCGCCAGGAAAATGATCTCTCCCTCAACGTCAACAAAACAAAGGAGCTGATCGTGGACTTCAGGAAACAGCAGAGGGAGCATGCCCCTATCCACATTGACGGGACCGCAGTGGAGAAGGTGGAAAGCTTCAAGTTTCTCGGCGTACATATCACTGACAATCTGAAATGGTCCACCCACACAGACAGCGTGGTGAAGAAGGCTCAATAGCTTCTCTTCAACCTCAGGAGGCTGTAGAGTTTCGGTTTGGCCCATAAGACCCTCACAAACTTTTACAGATGTACAATTGAGAGCATCCTGTCGTGCTGTATCACCGCCTGCTACGGCAACTGCACCGCTCGCAACCGCAGGGATTTCCAGAGGGTGGTGCTGTTTGCCCAACGCATCACCGGGGGCACACTGTCTGCCCTCCAGGACATTTACAGCACCCGATGTCACAGGAAGGCCAAAAATATCATCAAGGACATCAACCACCCGAGCCACGGCCTGTTCGAGGTCAGTACAGGTGCATCAAAGCTGGGGCCGAGAGACTGAAAAACAGCTTCTATCTCAAGGCCATCAGAGGGTTAAATAGCCATCACTAGCCGGCTACCACCCAGTTACTCAACCCTGCACCTTAGAGGCTGTTGCCCTATAGACAGACAGTTGAAGTCGGAAGTTTACATACACTTAGGTTGGAGTCATTAAAACTCGTTTTTCAACCACTCCACAAATTTCTTGTTAAGAAACTATAGTTTTGGCAAGTCGGTGAGGACATGTACTTTGTGCATGACACAAGTAATTTTTCCAAGAATTGTTTACAGACAGATTATTTCACTTATAATTCACTGTATCACAATTCCAGTGGGTCAGAAGTTTAAATACACTAACTTGACTGTGCTTTTAAACAGCTTGGAAAATTCCAGAAAATTATGTCATGGCTTTAGCTTCTGATAGGCTAATTGACATAATTTAAGTCAATTGGAGGTGTACCTGTGGATGTATTTCAAGGCCTACCTTCAAACACAGTGCCTCTTTGCTTGACATCATGGGAAAATCAAAGGAAATCAGCCAAGACCTCAGAAGAAAATTGTAGACCTCCACAAGTCTGGTTCATCCTTGGGAACAATTTCCAAATGCCTGAAAGTACCACGTTCATCTGTACAAACAATAGTATGCAAGTATAAACACCATGGGACCACACAGCTATCATACCGCTCAGGAAGGAGACGCGTTCTGTCTCCTAGAGATGAACGTACTTTGGTGCAAAAGGTGCAAATCAATCCCAGAACAACAGAATAGGACCTTGTGAAGATGCTGGAGGAAACAGGTACAAAAGTATCTATATCCACAGTAAAACGAGTCCTGCATCAACATAACCTGAAAGGCCGCTCAGCAAGGAAGAAGCCACTGCTCCAAAACTGCCATAAAAAAGCCAGACTACGGTTTGCAACTGCACATGGGGACAAAGATCATACTTTTTGGAGAAATGTCCTCTGGTCTGATGAAACAAAAATAGAACTGTTTGGCCATAATGACCATCGTTATGTTTGGAGGAAAAGGGGGGAGGCTTGCAAGCTGAAGAACACCATCCCAACCGTGAAGCACGGGTGTGGCAGCATCATGTTGTGGGGGTGCTTTGCTGCAGGAGGGGCTGCTGCATTTCACAAAATAGATGGCATCATGAGGGGGGAAAATTATGTGGATATATTGAAGCAACATCTCAAGACATCAGTCAGGAAGTTAAAGCTTGGTCGCAAATGGGTCTTCCAAATTGACAATGATCCCAAGCATACTTCCAAGGTTTTGGCAAAATGGCTTAAGGACAACAAAGTCAAGGTATTGGAGTGGCCATCACAAAGCCCTGACCTCAATCCTATAGAAAATGTGTGGGCAGAACTGAAAAAGCGTGTGCGAGCAAGGAGGCCTGCAACCTGACTCAGTTACACCAGCTCTGTCAGGAGGAATGGGCCAAAATTCACCCAACTTATTGTTGGAAGCTTGTGGAAGGCTACCCAAAATATTTGACCCAAGTTAAACAAGTCAGTTAAAGGCAATGCTACCAAATACTAATTGAGTGTACAGTATGTAAACTTCTGAACCACTGGGAATGTGATGAAATAAATAAAAGCTGAAATAAATCATTCTCTCTACTATTATTCTGACAGTTCACATTCTTAAAATAAAGTGGTGATCCTAACTGACCTAAGACAGAGAATTTTTACTAGGATTAAATGTCAGGAATTGTGAAAAACGTATTTGAATGTGAACTGTCAGATGTATTTGTCTAAGGTGTATGTAAACTTCCGACTTCAACTGTACAAAGACATGGAAACACTGGCCACTTTAATAATGTTTACATATTGCTTTACTCATCTCATATGTATATATTGTATTGTATTCTACTGTATTTTAGTCAATGCCACTCCGACATTGCTCATCCTAATATTTATATATATATTTATTAATTCCATTCTTTTACTTTTAGATTTGTGTGTATTGCTGTGAATGATTAGATACTACTGCACTGTTGGAGCTAGGAACACAAGCATTTTGCTACACCCGCAATAACATCTGCTAATATGTGTGTGACCAATACATTTGATTTGGTTTGACTCCGTCCAGGTCTCGTGGAGTTTCTGCAATTCCGTCCACAACAATGTAGTTCCGCCTTGATTTTCCCTCGAGATAAATCTTATTTCTCAATTTCTATCATGGATTCACATACATAACTGACGTCCTCTCTTAATGACTTACAGGTTGCGGTCATCTTGCCGTTCTCCTGTTTAAACTTATCGAGATGACACTGGGAGAACTGCAAACTGTTCTTCAGGTCCTGGACCTCTCTGGTCAGGTCATCCATTATTTTTTTTAGTTGACTCAGTATTTGGATGCAACACTTGAAGATATTTTGTTGCTGTTGTAACAACTGCTTGTAGAACTACTTTTGTTCATTTTAAAGATCCTTCACCTGTAATAATAGACATCACTGTCCTCAACGCTACTCCCAACGGCTTTGGTTTTTGTCATGGTCGCAATGTAAGCTACGCTGTTACTGCTTGCAGTTTCAGACAGGGAAAGTCACAGGGAAAATGGAAACAGCAACAAACAGCAGGGCTCTAGACAGCCACAAGACCGGGACAATCCGCGATCCCTGCCACAAGGGCTAACCGTGTCGCGGTCTGGATTCAAGCCCTCAAGAAAACCCTGATAGCTTGATAGGCAGCTAGCAGGTAGCTGCTATGCCAAGCGGTTCCTCAGAGCCTTGGTCGGCAGGATCCCTGGACAGATAGCAGCAGTCCCAGCAACTGATGCCAACCTTGTTCCAGGATCCAAACTCAAAAAGGTAGCTAGCTAGCTAGTAATCAAGCGTTTTCTAATGAACACTTTTGAGATACTTTCAAAACTTTCCAAAACAACAAACCGAGCTCTCCCTCATTCCGCGTTTAACAGGAAGTGGGTGTGGAGCCAATGGCCGCCCCATAGGAGGGTGTAGGCATGGAACGCCACGTGGGGTGACTCTGGCGGGGGGTGCTGGATTCTGGGGGGGGGGTGCTGTGAAGGCCACTGGACAGTGAGTGTTCAGGGGGAATGACACTGGTCATTGTAGGGATCGCTCTGGGGTTGTGGTACACTGACCACTGGAAGGGGAGCGCTCTGGGGTAGTGGTACACTGATAACTGGGAGGGTGGCACCTTGGGGGCGTGGCACACTATCCACTGAAGGGGTAGCACTCTGGGGATTTTAACCACTGGGGGGAGGGGGAACACTGGAGGGGGAATTCTGGATGGGTGGCACTTTGGGTTTGTGACAAGGGGTCTGGTATCCATCCCATCTTGGCTGGGGATGGGGGTAGCTGGCTGTCTACTCAGGGTAGGCATAGGGAGCCTGGAAAGTCTGAGCTGGTTGTTGGACTTGGGCCTAGTAAGGATGAGCTCATTGCTGAGCTGCAGCCACTGGGCTTGGCGCTAAGTAAGGTTGGGCTAATAGCTGAGCCGGGGCCTGGTAGGGCGGAATTCGTAGCTGAGCTGGGGCCTAGTAGGGCTGGACTGGTAGCTGAGGCTGCTGATAGGTTTGGTATGGTTGTTGTGGCTGAGCTGTGGCCTAGCCTTGAGACTGGTATGGCTGGGCCGGAGGCTGATGGGGCTGTGCTGGTTGCTGAGCTGGGTTCTGAGCTGGAACCTGGTATGGCTGGACTAGGGGCTGGTAGGAATGAGCAGGGGCCTGGGCTGGAGCCTGGTATGGCTGGGGTAGTAGGGCTGGGCTGGAGACTGGTAGGGCTGGGGTAGTAGTGCCCAAGGAAGGTCAGAGGCCGACTGGGTTCTAGAATACTATTGAAGTCGTGGGTCTGTCCAGTATATGTAGGCTTGACTCTGTGTCCTGTACTGCAGCCCCTGGGTCGGATCAGGTGGTAAGGTAGCGGATGATGGGTGGAGCCTGTAGGCTGCTGGGCTGGGATCCATGGGAATGAGAGATTGTGGTATCTTATCTGTAAGATTGGTTTAATCTACCCCCACTCAGGGTGCAAACTGGTCTATGGGGGTTGTGTGATCATCTGGGGAGGGTGGAATGGCCTGGGTTAGGTTGAGGCCTGGATGCCCTGGGTTGAGGCCAGGATGCCCTGGGTTGAAGCTTGAATGGCCTGGGATGAGGCCTGGATGGCCTGGGTTAATGCCAGTGTGGCCGCTTGGTATGCCGGGGTGGCCGCTTGGTAGGCCGCTTTGGCCACTAGGGTAGTCGGTTGGCCGATGTTGGCCTAACCCATTAACAGCGAACATCTGTCGTCTCTCAGAGCAACACGTGCCAAGCAGACTGAACTCAGGTGCGGATTTACTGTCATGGAGGAACCACCTACCTGGTTCATCCCAAAGTCATCGAGGAGGTGTGGGGACGTTACGGCAGGGCTGGAGTCAGACAACGCGCAATGAGAGACCACAACGCTCCTCTAAGCGTGGACTCACTGGGCCCACAAGTGGCCAAACACGCTTCCCTCCTTGGGCCTGATCCCTCCCCCCCACTCACAAGTGAGAGCGAACAGTCTATCCCTCATCCTGATAGCGCCACATTGGCCCGGGAAGCCATGGCTGGCAGAGATTTTACCTCTCCTGTACGCACAACCATGGTGCCTCCCACAAGGCAGGGATCTGCTATCCCAATTGAAGGGCAAAATATTCCACCCTCATCCCGAGTTTATGGATTTCTGGGCCTGGCCCGTTAGAGGTCCAACTTAAACTCGGTGGGCTTGCCTCCAAACATAATTGCCACGATTCAGAGTGCAAGAGCTCCCCCACAAGAGGTCTTTATGACCTGCAGTGGAGATTGTTTGAGAAGTGATATGAGAGACACGAGTTGGTCCCCTTTCAGTGCTCCATCCCTGCCGTTCTCTCCTTCCTATAGGAATTGCTCAACATGGGCAAGTCCTTTTCCACCATTAAGGTCTACTTGGCAGCGATCACAGCCTAACATGTAGGACTAGGTGAGACGACGATCGGTGCTCAACCAATGGTTTGCACTACACACCTGATTCAAATAATCAATGCCTAATGATGAGTTGGTTATTTGAATCAGCAGTGTAGTGCTAGGGCAAAAACCAAAACGTGCACCCAGGTGAGGCCACAGGACCGGGTTTGGGAAACCCTGTCTCATAAGATGGACCTGTTGCTCACCTTGGCTACGGCCAAGCGAGTTAGTGAACTTCATGCGCTCTTGGTTCATTTTCATTTACTCAGTTTGATCCCGACTACTCCAAGATTATGATATGTCCTTATGCAGAGTTTGTTCCTAAAGTAATTCATATGGCATAGTAGTCAAGCCACTGACCTCTGCCCCTTCCACCCTCCACCGTTCTCTTCCCCAGGTTGTGTCTGGTACGTGCCCTGCACGTCTACATGGACAGGACTAGGCTGTTCCGGAGGTGTGACCATTTGTTTGCTTTCCCAACCCTGCTCATGGTAGGGCTTTGTCCAAAGAACAGGTAGTGAGGGCTATTGCCAAGGCATACAGTTGTAGGGGGTTGCAGTCTCCCCTGGGTGTCCAGGCGCATTCCACCGGAGGATTTGCTACGTCATGGGCACTGTTCAGGGCCATCTCTCTGAGATTTTTGGGCTTCCCCTCACACCTTTGTTAGGTTCTTGATAAGAGAATTTCCAATCCCAATGATAATAACAATCAATCAATAGCTCTGACCAATTCCTGAGGTTTGTAAGACCATGGGTATATGTAACGCTCGTCTTCCTCCTCGTCAGAGGAGGAGCAAGGATTGGACCAAAGCGCAGCGTGGTTTGAATACATATTTTAATTATAGCAACGAAGATGAAAAAACACTTGACAAAATACAAAACAATAAACGACGTGAACAAACGAACGAAAACAGTACTGTGTGGCGAACAAACACAGACACGGCAACAATCACCCACAAACAAACATTGAAAACAGCCTACCTTAATATGGTTCCCAATCAGAGACAATGACAAACACCTGCCTCTGATTGAGAACCATATTAGGCCAAACGAACAAACCTAAACATAGAAACAAATAACAATGACTGCCCACCCCAACTCACGCCCTGACCATACTAAATAAAGACAAAACAAGGGAAATAAGGTTAGGAACGTGACAGTATAATAATAATTAGTCAAAGACTCAGCTTATACAAAAGGTTAGTACAGTTTATTCAGAGAACGTTCTAAAGTCAAGAATACAAAACAATTCATTTTATACTGACTTCTCACGCCCACACATTCACAAAACCATACACACAACCATACACACACACATACACACACACACATACACACAACCATATGCACACACATGTCCTGCTACCCAGCTGACAGAGATTAGTGACCTTGTCCTTGAGACTTACTCCCCGTTCTCTCCCAAATCTCTAGCCAGGTCGGCACCAAGTTCAGACAGTCTGTGTTTAAAATACCATAAAGACATATTGTCTTTACCCTAATTCTGACTAGGACTACACATTTATTGATTATGATTTTATACATTCTAATCAATTCCATACAATTATATGTTTCAGGGCGGAATATTCTAATCATTCAATTAACAGATAATTTTCACCTATCAGTTCTATTGTCTGGATGTCAATGCACCTTCTCTGGCGCACAAAGTCCTCGATGCTGGAGCTGAGTAGGATGAATCAGGCACATTACCATGTACCACAACAGGCTTCTCAGGAGATGGGGTATTGGCAATCAGGGCATTTTGCAAGTGTTCCATAGTGAGATGTCGAACCGAGTCGACTGAAAGATAACTTTGGGTTACGGTATGTAACCCCGGCTCTCTGAAGGTGAGGAGGGAGCCATCTCACCAGATTGCCCCTCTTGCATGACTCTAGAATTAGGAAACCAGAGCATTGCAGGTGCTATATAGCCATGCGGGGTGTACACCCACAAAGCTCTGATTGGCCTGCTAGGTGTGATTCTCCTCCAGAAAACCGGGGTTACATACCGTAACCCAAGGTTTACAGTCCCAGACAGTTCAGCCCAAGCCAGTGGTCCAGCAGCAGCCCTGGTATGAACACAAGCAAGCTAATATAAATCATGCTGTTACACAGAGCAAAGGGGTCATGTGGAACATGGGCTCTGAAAAGGGAAGCAGTTTTTGGCCCGCAGATTCAGCAGGCAGCCGACTTACCAGCAGCCGAGCTCCCAGCAATCCAAGCAGTCAACCTACAAGCAGCCAACCTACCAGCAGCCGACCTACCAGCAGCCCAAGCAAGTCGTGCAACCGACCTACCAGCAGCTGAGATGCCAGCAGCCCAAGCAACTCGTGCAGCGGGCCTACCAGTAGCTGAGATTCCGGCAGCTCAATATCATGATTAGTGATAAGTTGGAAATGTTCATGGTTTTCCAGACTCAACACCTTCCCTGAGGGTGACATCCATGGAAGCTCTGACCAGATCGAGAGAGTTTGAACAACTACACTTGGGTGGGTATAAAGCAATTGCACTATTAAAACCACTTGAAGGTTTTGGCCTTAGAAATTGTCTATAGCAACTAACATTTTTGCTCTTGCTCTCAGTTTGGGGAAGGCCCTTTCCTGTTTCACCATCACAATGCCCCCGTGCACAAAGCAAGGTCCATACAGAAATGGTTTGTCGAGATCGATGTGGAAGAACTTGACTGGCCTGCAAAGAGCCCTGAACTCAAGCCTATCAAAAACCTTTGGGATGAATTGGAACGCTGACTGCGAACAAGTCCCTGCAGCAATGTTCCAACATCCAGTGTGAAGCCTTCCCAGAAGAGTGGAGGCTGGTTTAGAAGCAAAGTGAGAACCAACTCCATATTAATACCCATGATTTTGGAATGAGATGTTCGACGGGCAGGTGTGTGTAAACAGTGCATTCGGAAAGTCATGTAGTGTGTGTAGACTTGTTACGTTACAGCCTTGTTCTAAAAATTGATTAAACAGTTTCCCCCCTGATCAATCTACTACACACAATACCCCATAATGACAAAGCAAAAACATGTTTAGACATTTTTGCAAATTTATTAAAAATAAACTAATTAAATATCACATTTACATAAGTATTCAGACCCTTTACTCAGCACTTTTGTTGAAGCACCTTTGGCAGCAATTACAGCCGGGAATCTACTTGGGTACGACGCTACAAACTTTGCACACCTGTACTTGGAGAATTTCTCCCATTATTCTCTGCAGATCCTCTCAAACTCTGTCCGGTTGGATGGGGAGCGTCGCTGCACAGCTATTTTCAGGTCTATCCAGAGATGTTCGATCGGGTTCAAATCCGGGCTCTGGCTGGGCCACTCAAGGACATACAGAGACTTGTCCTGAAGCCACTCCTACGTTGTCTTGGCTGTGTTTATGGTCGTTGTTCTGTTGGAAGGTGAACCTTCTGCCCAGTCAGAGTTCCTGAGCACTCTGGAGCAAGTTTTCATCAAGGATCTCTCTGTACTTTGCTCCGTTCATCTTTCTCTCAATCCTGACTAGTCTCACAGACCCTGCCGCTGAAAAACATCCCCACAGCCTGATGCTTCACCATAGGGATGGTGCCAGGATTCCTCCAGACGTGACGCTTGGCATTCAGGCCAAAGAGCTCAATCTTGGTTTCATAAGACCAGAGACTCTTGTATCCCATGGTCTGAGAGTCCTTTAAGTGCTTTTTGGCAAACTCCAAGCAGGCTGTCTTGTGCCTTTTACTGAGGTGTGGCTTCAGTCTGGCCACCCTACCATAAAGGCCTGATTGGTGGAGTGCTGCAGAGATGGTTGACATTCTGGTTTTCACATCTCCACAGAGGTACTCTGGAGCTCTGTCAGAGTCACCATTGGTTTCGTGGTCACCTCCCTGACCAAGGCCCTTCTCCCCCGATTGCTCAGTTTGGCCAGGCAGCCAGCTCTAGGAAGAGTATTGGTGTTTCCAAACAACTTCCATTTAAGAATGATGGAGGCCACGGAGTTCTTGGGGACCTTCAAGGCTGCATAACATTTTTGGTACCCTTCCACAGATTTGTGCCTCGAAACAATCCTGTCTCGAAGCTCTACGACAATTCCTTCGACCTCTTGGCTTGTTTTTTTCTCTGACGTGCACTGTCAACTGTGGGACTTTGAATGGGGTACGGTAGTAAATGCCAGGTGCATTGGTTTGTTTTTTAAGAACTGCAACGCTGCTGGGTTTTTCACGCTCAACAGTTTCCTGTGTTTATCAAGAATGGTCCACCACCCAAAGGACATTCAGACAACTTGACACAACCGTAGGAAGCATTGGCGCCAACATGGAACAGCATCCCTGTGGAACGCTTTCAACACCATGTAGAGACCTTCCCCCGTCGACTTGAGGCTGTTCTGAGGGCAAAAGGGGTTGCAACTCAATATTAGGAAGGTGTTCCTAATGTTTGGTATCACAGGAGGTTGTTGGCACCTTAATTGGGGAGAACGGGCTAGTGGTAATGGTTGGAATGGTATCAAATACATTGTTTCCAGGTGTTTGATGCCATTCAATTTACTCTGCTCCAGACATTATTATGAGCCGTTCTCCCCTCAGCAGCATCCACTGTTTGGTATACTCCAGATTTTTTTTGTCGAATGCCTGGTATAGCAAGTAGCGGCGAAGGAACACAATATATATTATCCAGGTCAAACTCAAAACCTATAATCTGCATGAATAGCGTTGAATACTTCTCTGGTCACACTTTATGCTCACAAACTAAATGAGTCAAAACCAGCTATTGCACCTTATTCTACCCTATGGTGAATTATGACATTCTGTGCAGACAAACGTCCAAAAGGGAAGATCAAATCAGGGAATGGAACCTAAATTATTTTCCAATCGTTTCATTCCGATCAGAACCCCTATTTATTTTGTTCCGTTCGTGTTTTAACCAGGATAATAAAGTTCTGAATCAGTTCTAACTCCAAAAAAGTAACTGTTCGTATAGTCAGAGAGGAAGCGAGAGGCCCAACTTGCCAGAAAATCTCTTTCTCCAGCAGGTGGCGTTTCCCCCCCGTATTTTCGCCCACTAAGCAAGGAGTTTTTGGGTGGAAGTCAATAAAATAGTGTCTAATTTGGTCAACAAAAAATTGCTACGTGAGGTTTATTTGATCTAATAGAAGTTTCATAATGCTTAAGTTGTTATGAGTGTACTGATATAAGTAGGACACGTGACATCCTGCGCAATTTTGAGAAAAAAACCCTATCGGAGATGTCTAGAGATGGCTACACATATTCATGGCATGAGCCTAGTAGCATAGCATCTCTCTCCATTGAATACAGACTGTTGATGTCAACAACCCTCATCGAATATTCAAAAAATTATTATAATAAGGAGTTCATGTATCCACCAACCCAAAGAAAGGATAAGCGGAAGCTAGACAGCCAGCCGTGCCGCTTTGTGGACAATGACTCCCATTGTTAGGGCAGAGACATGTATCTTGTCAGTATATCCATACTCTTTGGTATAGTTCCTTTTCGTTCATTTGTACTGCGTGAAATCAACAGTTTTTTAAAAACATTTAGCTCATTAAGGCTGCATTCACACAGGCAGCCCAATTCTGATATTTTCTTTTCACTGACTGGTCTTTTGACCAATCAGATCAGCTCTGAAAAAGAGCTGACATGAAAAGATCTGATGTGATTGGTCAAAAGACCAATTAGTGGAAAAAATATCAGAATTGGGCTGCGTTTAAACGCAACCTGATTTACTCCACCAACTAGGGTAGATAGAGCAGCTTGCTATGGAACACATAAGCTAGTTGTTTACATGTTTGATGGACAGATAAGCGCAGGCCATAGAAGCTATTAAAATTTCACAGGTGAGGATAGAGCGAGAGAGAGGGGTGGACATGGAGGCTTCCCCTGAAGCAGTTCCAACCTCTGTATCAAATTTTGATACATCTTTGTATTCTATATTCTCTCCATTTAGTTTTTTGTTTTGTTTTTCACTTACTTATTGTTATCCATCCACAGATTCGTCACTGAATGAACTGTAAACCCATGTGACGATGACTGTAAACTATTAGAGGATGAGTTCCAACACTTACCTGCATGTTCAAAGGTGGGTGGGTGACTTTAGCTTTGCTATATACACTACCGGTCAAATGTTTTATAACACCTACTCATTCAAGGGTTTTTCTTTATTTTAATATTTTCCCCACCTTACAGTGAAATACTTACTTACAAACCCCTAACCAACAATGCAGTTTTAAGAAAAAAAAAAAAAAAAAAAAAAATGAAAGTAACAAATAATTAAAGAGCAGCAGTAAAATAACAATAGCGAGGCTATATACAGGGGGTACTGGTACAGAGTCAATGTGCGGGGGCACCAGTTAGTCAAGGTAAATTAGGTAATATGTACATGTAGGTAGAGTTAATAAAGTGACTATGCATAGATAATAACAGAGTAGGAGCAGCGTAAAAGGGGGGGTAATGCAAATAGTCTGGTTAGCCATTTGATTAGATGTTCAGGAGTCTTATGGCTTGAAGGTAGAAGCTGTTTAGAAGCCTCTTGGACCTAGACTTGGTCGCTCCGGTACCGCTTGCCGTTCGGTAGCAGGGAGAACCGTCTATGACTAGGGTGGCTAGAGTCTTTGACAGTTTTTAGGGCCTTCCTTTGACACCGCCTGGTATAGAGGTCCTGGATGACAGGAAGCTTGGCCCCGGTGATGTACTGGGCCGTACGCACTACCCTCTGTAGTGCCTAGCGGTCGAAGGCTGAGCAGTTGCTATACCAGGCAGTGATGCAACCCATCAGGATGCTCTAGATGGTGCAGCTGTAGAACCTTTTGAGGATCTGAGGACCCATGCCAAATCTTTTCAGTCTCCTGAGGGGGAATAGGTTTTGTCATGCCCTCTTCACAACTGTCTTGGTGTGCTTGGACCATGTTAGTTTGTTGGTGATGTGGACGCCAAGGAACTTGAATCTCTCAACCTGCTCGCCTACAGCCCCGTCGATGAGAATGGGGGCATGCTCGGTCCTCCTTTTCCTGTAGTCCACAATCATCTCCTTTGTCTTGATCACGTTGAGGGAGAGATTGTTGTCCTTGCACTACAGTGTCAGGTCTCTGACCTCCTCCCTATAGGCTGTCTCGTCGTTGTTGGTGATCAGGCCTACCACTTTTGAGTCATTGGCAAAATGAATGATGGTGTTGGAGTCGTGCCTGGCCGTGCAGTCATGAGTGAACAGGGATTACAGGAGGGGACTGAGCTCGCACCCGAGGGGTACCTGTGTTGAGGATCAGCGTGGTGGATGTGTTGTTACCTACCCATACCAACTGGGGGCGACCTGTCAGGAAGTCCAGGATCCAGTTGCAGAGGGAGGTGTTTAGTCCCAGGGTCCTTAGCTTAGTGATGAGCTTTGAGGGCACTATGGTGTTGAACGCTGAGCTGTAGTCAATGAATAGCATTCTCACATAGGTGTTCCTTTTGTCCAGGTATGAAAAGGCAGTGTGGAGTACAATAGAGATTGCATCATCTGTGGATTTTTATTTAACCAGGCAAGTCAGTTAAGAACAAATTCTTATTTACAATGACGGCCTACCCCGGCCAAACCTGGATGACGCTGGGCCAATTGTGCGCCGCCCTATGAGACCCCCAAATACAGCCGGATTTGATACAGCCTGGATTCGACCTAGGGACTGTAGTGACGACCTCTTGTAGATGCAGTGCCATAGATTGCTACGCCACTCGGGAGCCCTGGATCTGTTGGGGCGGCATGCAAATTGGAGTGGGTCTAGGGTTTCTGGGATAATGGTGTTGATGTGAGCCATGACCAGCCTTTCAAGCACTTCATGGCTACAGATGTGAGTGCTACAGGTCTGTAATCATTTATGCAGGTTACCCTAGTGTTCTTGGGCACAGGGACTATGGTGGTCTGCTTGAAACATGTTGGTATTACAAACTCAGACAGGGAGAGGTTGAAAATGTCAGTAAAGACACTTGCCAGTTGGTCAGCGCATGTTCGGAGTACACGTCCTGGTAATCTGTCTGGCCCTGCGACCTTGTGAATGTTGACCTGTTAAAAGGTCTTACTCACATCAGATATGGAGAGCGTGATCACACAGTTGTCTGGAACAGCTGATGCTATCATGCATGTTTCAGTGTTACTTGCCTCGAAGCGAGCATAGAAGTAATTTAGCTCGTCTGGTAGGCTCGTGTCACTGGGCAGCTCTCGGCTGTGCTTCCCTTTGTAGTCTGTAATAGTTTGCAAGCCCTACCCCATCCAACGAGCGTCGAAGCCGGTGTAGTATGATTCTATCTTAGTCCTGTATTGACGCTTTGCCTGTTTGATGGTTCGTCGTAGGGCATAGCGGGATTTCTTATACGCTACCGGGTTTGAGTCCCGCTCCTTGAAAGCGACAGCTCTACCCATTAGCTCAGTGCGGATGTTGCCTGTAATCCATGGCTTCTGGTTGAGGTATGTACGTACAGTTACTGTGGGGACGACGTCATCGATGCACTTATTGATGAAGCCAGTGACTGATGTGGTGTACTCCTCAATGCCATCGAAAGAATCCCGGAACATATTCCAGTCTGTGCTAGTAAAACAGTCCTGTAGCTTAGCATCTGCTTCATCTCACTTCAAAGGGCTCCTTTACTAGGCTACCCGCACATGTTCTTCAAGCCTCCAAACAGTGGTGAATCAAAAGAGACATCTTTTCCACAAATCACCAAAAAGTGTAATGACATTTGGCGATTGTCAATTGGCCAGAATTTATGCGTCATTTGCTGTCCGCATCTGTGTCTCGGCCACTCATCTCTGCCTTGGCAAAATGTCAATGTTCTGGTTGAACCACATCACATTTTGGAGCCTAGGCTATACCACCTGTTTAAGTCCATTCGCAAATGTTTCATGCCTCTGACATGCAGTAGTGATTAATAATGGTGTGATAGCCTACCGTTTTCTTGACATTTTGTTTTAATTATTGTAATAGGCTCATGTTTTACCGATACAGCGTACCCCCACTATTTATTTTGCCAGGACACCATACCGGACCTCCTTACTTTCACCCTTGGGAAAAAGTTAATTAATCCACAAATTGTATATTATTTTAAAAGACCACGTTTTAATGAATTTGTTGATATAATTAAAAACATATATTATAAAACAGTACAGCAGGAAGCAGGAAGTAGGCGGGACTTTCATATCAGATAGAAGGGTTGGCTGACAACGTCACAAATTATGCGCACGCATTGATGGGGCCGAAAGCCGTGCTTAGTTATGATTATGAATAGTCAGATGCTGTAGCTAGCAACAATGACATGCAGGGAATCATAGTTGGCTCATTTCAGCTAGTTTTATCTTGTTCTTGATACCATGTCTTGTTTTGAGGTGTTTTGACTGGTTTCATGTCAATGCTAATCGGGCAAAAATGTGCTAGCTAACTAACTGTAACGATGTATTTGTGCAAATGTATTTGTTTTCAATAAACATTTGGGGAAGAGTCTTTCTAAATGTTTAAATGAAAATTTCATAACCCCACATAACACACTGCTGCTACTGTTTGTCTGTCCTGTTGACGAGTCACTTCATTCCTAGTTATATGTACATATCTACCTCAATTACCTCATGTATATAGTCAAGTTATTGTTACTCATTGTGTATTTGCTAGTACATTTCTATTATTTATCAATTTTCTTTCTACATTGTTGGGAATGGCCCGTAAGTAAGCATTTCAGTTTTAGTCTACACCTGTTGTTTATTTAACTAGGCAAGTAAATTCTTATTTACAATGACGGCCTAGGAACAGTGAGTTAACTGCCTTGTTCAGGGGCAGAAAGACAGATTTTTACCTTGACAGCTCAGGGATTGATCTAGCAACCTTTCGGTTATTGGCCCAACGCTATAACCACTAGGCTACCTGCCGTTTACAAAGCCTGTGAGGAATAAAGATGTATTTGATTGAACTTGTTTGCAAATAATTGGTTAGAGATCTTAAATATCACTTTAATTTGTATCTCCTGTAGCTTTAGAATCGTGTCAAAGTTAGTTCCTGTTTCAGTAACGTCTTTGGTCACGTTTGCGTGAGTCAACCAAAAACACCCGAATGATTGGTTGACAAATAGTGCCTCAATGCAGGTGATGGCTGCATGGTGCAGTTGGTTTGAAGCAACTGCAGCGACTTGAAGACAACTTCATCAAAGACTGTTAGAGAGGATCAAAACCGTAATATTTCATGGGTAAATTGTGACTGACTGACTGATCTACAAATAATAATGAGAAGTTATTTATTAAACACGGTTCTTTGTAGATCAGTCAGTCGGCATTCGCCTGCACTGTCGGCTGCAATGTTAAACAAGCCCATTAACGGCATGCCCTTTGATCACATGGTTTTTGTAAAGTTCATGCAGTCCACATGTAGGCACAAGTCTGACAATTTTTGTCTCCATAATGCAACACACTTGAGCTGCTCGAACCATAGAGAATGATAGAGGCCTCTAGTGGCCAAAAGTCTGTGTTAGCATGGGAAGCACCATTGAGAGCTTCCACCATCTTAATGTAGTCAACTGGGTGGGACTTCCAACTTCATTGGCTGATCCCTCCTGAAGAAGAAGAAAATGTACTACTTCAAAATGGAGATTGCCTCAATGGCGCTCCCAATGCAGTCACAGACGCTATGATGGCAAAGATAAAGATGAGTCCTCTATCTATCTCTATGACTTGAAGGTGCCCATTGTCTGTCTGTTTTTCAATGCCAGTTCTGCTTTAGTTTGTCACACAGCCGGCTAGGGCTGGAAGCACCCCCTCCCTTTGTGGAGAAAGGGGAGGAGCATACTACAGTCACTCTCTCACTGATGAACTGTATGTAGCAAGGTGTCTGCTTGTGTGTGTGTTTGACTGTGTGTATGCGTGTACCCTTTTCTCTGAGTTAATTGTGATGCAGTAAGTTTTAGCAGTGAGGGGGAAAACAATTATAAAGAATAGGCAGTTTAGTTCTGATTGGGTTTTCCCAATTGGGAGGGGGCTTATATACAATGAATTGTATGTGCGAGACAGATTTTTAACATGGTGATTCAATCAAATAAATCAACCCTCCCCCAAAAATAATGTGGTTCGCTATGGAAAGTGGATATAATCAATTCCAGAAAAACGCACAAACCAGGAGATTAACCGAACAAATTAAATACAGTAGCTAAACAAGAAAACGTGTTAATATGATAAATACAATTCCAGACATTTCAGGCATAAACATTTTAATCACATGTATATTTTTAAAGACCTCTATTGGTCATTGGTGGAACTACAGTGGCACAAGCAGACATTTTAATTGAAAAAGAGTTTGCCTGCAGAGGGGCCAGTGAGACAAAATGGCCGACCTGAAATCAGCTCATGGGATGTGCGAAAATGAGTAAATGTCAGTAAATGTAATTTTTCTCAATGATGAATAAGTTTGCATATGTTATTTTGGCTCTGGATGTGTTTATTGATCACATACGTTGTACATATAGGCCTACTAAGTCACTTTAACCTATGACCAGAACAATTTAGCACTTGAAGCAGTTGAGCATCTTTTTTGTTCAGTCTGGCCTAAAACAAGTTTTACCTTTTTGTTTTTTTTGTTTCTTCCTTTTTCCTTTACGATTTAGATCCACATTTGAAGCCACAAAACGAACAAATCACCACTGTCTATAGACATTTCGATTTTTAGACACGTATGTTGCTATGCTACTATGAACAACTATAGCTTTTGAACAGTTGAAATGCTTAACAGCTACCAAGAGAGCCCACAGATCACAAGCACTGTAGTTTCAGCTGAAACTTTTCTAGGATGTGGGATGAATATAAAAAAAAAGTACAATACATAATTTCCACCAAAGATGTAATACTTTACTATAATTATAAGCTGTTATAAGTATACTTGTGTTGCCACTGTTCTTAAACAGACTCCTCCCACTTATGAATACCACCCCTCCTCCCTTCATACTTCCCTCACCCCTGCTCCCTTCATACTTCCCCCACCCTTCCCCCATCAGAAAAGACCACACCCCATCCCCCTCTTCTTGCCTTGTCAGAAAACAGTCTTTAGCTCTTCCACTATGGCGGTCTTGTGACTGATACTGTCTATTCTCCTAGTAGAGCAGGTGATCAGGTAGTCTGTGAAAGTCTACACAAGTCTTTCTTACCCTCAGGCGATCAGGTAGTCTGTGAAAGTCTACACAAGTCTTTCTTACCCTAACAGATCTAAGAAAATCACGTTAGACATGGTTCTGTTCTCTCTTCAACATATATAATTTCCTTCAACTTCTACTTACCTTGTTGAATAAAAAAAAAAAAAATCATAGACGACAGTATTCATACTGTACTTGATTTTCTTTTAAAGCTACTCCTACCAGCTTTCACGTTGTTTTCTGTCATGGACGATATCTAGTAGGAGGTGCCTAGACTGCTCTCACGCACTCAACCCCCTCCCCTTGACTACGAAGGAGGAGGAGCTGACAACACAGTGGTGGATGACTGACTGTAGTCGCTGAGAACAGTCTGCATGCACAGGTTTTGTTTTGGTGTTGTTTCTAGCCGGTGTGTCCGCGTCACTATCACGCTCATATTTACGTTTTTTCCCTTGGCTGAGTTTGCGATCCTCTGCACATTATAAATCGATATTGTGAGCGAGGAGCACATTCGGCTCGTGCGGATACTGGCTATTTCGCGGGAAACAGGCAGAATTCAGAAGCATCGGTGAGTTAGCTAGCATGCTAGCTGTCTTAACTGTTTTTACAGATCATTCCAACAGTTTTGTTTTTGTCTATTTAAAATGTGTCACTTTCTCTATAAAATAGGCGTTTCATTTTTTTCTGTCATGTTCTTGAACGAGTATGTGTAAAACATTAGCTTGGGATGTAGACTGGTCTTGGCAGGGACATGGACGTGAAAAAAAAAGCGAGGTGGGGTGAAGGGGGGCGCTAGCTAGCTAACGTTAACTGTTAGCAAAATCATTTGAAATTTTTGGCTATTGAGTAGAGAACTACAATTGTTTGTTTATATATTTTTAAATATATGTAATATATATATGTGTGTTTATATATATCTACCAAAATATATATATTTAAAAAATGCTTACACATTTTAAAAATATATATATTTTGGTAGATATATTTTTTAAAAGTCTGTCTATACACACACTTTAATAATAATGTATGTATATGTGTATATATGTATGTGTATATATATGTATATATATATACATATATATACACATACATATATATATATATATATATGTATATGTGTGTGTGTGTGTGTGTATATATATATATATATATATATATATATATATATATATAATGTGTATATATACATATACATACCTTGTTGAATATATACATATATATGTATGTATATGTATGTATATATATGTATATGTGTGTGTGTATATATATATATATGTATGTGTGTGTGTATATATCTACCAAAAGATAATTTTTATATTTAGTATTTCTTATGTATGCTTTGTATTTGGCTGTACATTTTTTGTTGTTGCCCAAAATGTTATGTTTCTTTCAAGACAAAAATGTGCTTTCATCGAAAAACATGTATCAAGTACAAGTGAATGTTGCAAGCCTAGGCAGCTAAAGCGGTTTGTTTCACAGCGTAGCTTGTCGGCACGCTAACTACCATACTTTATATTATTTGACGTCAAAATTTGGAAATGCACACGCCATCTACAGGTCATAGTCCATCATAACCTAGCCCAGTGATTCTCAATTGATTGGTTGCGACCCAAGAGGTTTTGAGTGGGTCATGGGTGTCTGGAGTAAAAAAATAAAATAAAAAACCCTTGAATTAACCAGGTAGAACATGTGTAGTATAGCAACACTATTTTGGTTGATTTTGTGGTCTAAAGCAAGTGAGTTTATTAACATTCTTAATCAAGGACATGGGCAAATTTGTATTATTGAAAATGAAAGCGGTGGGAATGTTAATCCCTTGTCATATAATTGCTGCATTTACTATCAATATAGCATAAAAAATAGTTTTTCAGATTGTGTTTTGGCGATGCGAATATTGGGTCGCAACTGAGACAACCTGGTTCAATATGGGTCCCGGGGCAAAACCAGTTGAGAACCCCTGATCCAGCCTATGTCGATGCACTCAAAATCTAGACAACCCCATTGGTTGAGATGATGTGATCCCCTTCAACCTTGACAACTTCTTTATAACCATGACGGCCACCAAACATTGACAAAGTTGTGAGTGCAAGTCACTGGGGCTATAACAATAAATGTTGCTTCTTGCTCTATAAATGTAGCAAGGAATTTGTTTCAAAAGGAATTATCAATGATAGTAAATTTGAAGGATTAAAACAAATATTGCAGGGAAGCATGGACGATGCCTATGTAGGATCGGGTGATGCTGGAGGGTGTCAGATGAGATGTTGCAGTATTACGACGAAAGGGGTTATCTGGCTTAAAGAATTTTAGGAATCAGACTGATAGCCTCTTTTCAAGATCAGAATATTTGCAAATATTGTCAAGTTTGTAAATAGCCATCAACCATTTCTGTTTCAAAACTAGCAACCAAACAAAGAGCTAGTACTGTCAAAATACCATTAGATATTGAGACAAAGTACTGGTACACACACTATGGAAACACAGACATAACATTGAATGACAAAAGGGAAGAAATGGACAAGACTGGTCAGGATCTTTTCTTTAGAGCCACTGTATGAGGAGTCTTGCTCTAACATCAGCAATAACGTGTAAAATGTATGAATAGGGCATAAATACATTTAGCATATGTCTAATTCAGCACCAGTAGGAACTTTAGGAAGCAACTTTAATGTGACTGCAAAGTATTCCCTGACATTGTTGCAAATTGGGGATCAAGCACATGGAAAAAACCTAGCTAACAGCAGCTATGGTGGCCATTTTGAGTTGCTGCAATAATAAGTGGCACCGTCAGAAAATGTGGCAGCGCAGTGTTTGTGTGTGGGGGAGGGGAAGGGATAGTGAATAGTTAGCACTCAGCTAGCTGCATTAGCCTCCCAGAAAAAACATAATAATTATGAACATAACTATATGATAACATTTTAGACAATCTGTCACTTTCAAAGTCTTGCGTCTTTGAAGAGTACTGCCATTTTTGTTCTTGTTGGCTGTGTATAAGGCATTTTGAATATCTGCTCCCTATGTGCTCTCTATTGCAATTGGAACTTTCTTTCGTCTTAGGTCTATGGAAATAGAAACGATGGTGAACAGACACAATTATTTTCCATAACACGTTTTCATTACATTGGAAAGATTATTATCAGATTAGATGTGGGCATAGGCCTAGAATGAGTTTTTCTCCTTCTGTTTCCACACAGTCCTACAATGAACAGTATTGTAAACTGTGTGACTTACATACAGGGCAGGCACATCTCTTGGGGACATATTTTGCACTGGAATTGGAATGCTCGTCTCACTGTATGTACTAGCATACGTGAAAGGCTGTTCATGCTTGAAGAAACCTAGTGCACCCCTAGAAGCATCGTTTCAGGTAGGCCTAGATGTTTTTTACGCAAATTGTAATGAGTTTGGAAACACATTGGTTTTGAGGTAGTCTGTCTACTAGTGTAACGTAAGGCGCACGTAGAATTACAGAATTAATAAGCAATCTCCTTTAACGTGAACTATTTCAAGTTGTTTTTGATAAATATTGAAACACCTATTATTGGTATAGTTTCTTATATAAAAAATATTTTTGAATGTAAAAAAAATAGTTTTTAGTGTTCTAGCATTACTCTCCCCTCTTGTCTTGTTATTTGATCTCAACCCCCCCTGGCTTCTTAAAGTGGTATGGCCCTGGTTTGCTGTACTTTTCCACTCAGTACACAGTCTGTCTGTGAGTGACTGTGTTAGTGCGGGGGGAGGGGTTTTCCAACGTCTCCTGTGTAGACCAATCGTTTACTGGATAGTTGTGCGTTTTTGATCTCAACCCCCCCTGGCTTCTTAGAGTGGTATGGCCCTGGTTTGCTGTACTTTTCCACCCAGTACACAGTGTCTGTGAGTGACTGTGTTAGTGAGGGGGGAGGGGTGTTTCAACGTCTCCTGTGTAGACCAATCGTTTACTGGATAGTTGTGCGTTTTTGTTTTTTATATTTGTTCTATTGGTGCAACTTTCTGTGTGTGTGTGTTTTTGACAAATTTGGGCTTTAAAAGTAAGTTATTTCAGGCACACTGGTGAGTTAGTTCATATTCATTTGTGTAGAGACTGAGATTGCATTTGTTCTGGGGGGTTTTCAGTTCTCTAGTGTAAAGTAGTTTATTACCTTGAATGTTTCATTGTAAATATATGTACCAGTAGTTCCAGTTCGTTCACACCAAGTGTGTGTGCCCCCTTAATCCACTTTAGTCTCCCCTCTGAGGAAGATGGTACAGTCCTGCAGCCAGTTATCCCTCCCCCACTGCTTTTCCAGGCTTCCATATGCCTGCGGTTTCTGGGCTAACTGAAAAGGAGGCAGAACTCCGGACAAAAGCTAGGCTTAACCTACCTGTCCTTGCAGTTGTCATAGGCTATGTTAATATTTTATATTGGCTAGTTAATAGCTATTGGGCGATTCCATGCCAGCGGGAGCGTAAAATATTTTTGTCATCTCCGATTGTTTTGGCAATTCTCACTTAGAAACTTCATTGGGAGGAAGGATGTTTGACATGTTTTTTACATTTGTATCACAAATCAGATGATGGAAGTGTACATTTAAGGCCCTTTTTTTAAACCTATACTTGTCTCTTGTAAGACTCTATGATCTATGAACCATACATGATATTTCGGAATGTAGACATACTCCATATTTGAGAGAACAATATAAGGAGGAAGATGTTGTCTGGATCATGCACGGTTCACAAAACATCGTGTCTTACAGTAGGCATGTACCGGTCTAAAAAGGGCCTAAAATGGCCACTTTAATCATGATTTTTCTCAAAAATGGTTAGTGATACAAATGTTAAAAGTATTTTCTAATGTCTTTAATCCTAATGAAGTTCTATGTGAGAATTACCAGAAAAATCTGATATACCCAAAATATTTTTCGCTGATGTGGAATCGCACTATTGCTAGATAAACTACCTTTGAAATAATACATCATTGTTGAATAATTACCTAATGTTAATAAACCATATGTACATTTTTGTAAGAACAAATAGGTAAGCGTTCTTGTGTCAAGAACTGACTGTTGTAAGTTTTTCATATAGAACGATAGCATGACGAGTTTCTCCACATAGACACTATTTTGAATTTGGTTAATGAAGACGTGGTTGAGTTTATTTTGGTTAATTTGTCAATCTGGTTCAACAAGACAGTTAACTGTTTGTGGTAGTATTGGACTGTAACTGGTTCGAAACAATCCCTCTTTCACCTTCTGTCAAACCAAGATGTCTGCCTCAAGCGACCTCACCAACCCTGATCAGTCATACCCAACCTGTCTCGGGACCCAGAGTATGATATAGCCATATAATAATATATACCATTTAGCAGACTTTTATCCAAAGCGATTTACATCAGTGTGTGCATACATTTTAATGTGGATGGCCCTAGAGGGAATCAAACCCACGGCCCTGCGACGCAAGCGCGGTGCTCCACCAACCGAGCCACACAGGACACTCCTTGATCAACCAGTTTCAGTGGATCGAACAGCCAGTCTATGGATGAACTATAGAGATCAGCTGGAGATAATCGCTGGCAGAACAAAACCCAAGGGAGGGACTGACACGAATGCAGCACAAATATGAGAAATGTGCAATCAGTTCTGTGTGGGCAATCAGTAGCAAAGCAAGGAACCCCTGTCTGGCCTGGGAGGAAAACAGTCTCCAGATACTCACTTCATCAGTGCTTTGTTGTACAGTTTAGGCCTTCAAATTTTACAGACATTGCAATAATCGGAATACCATTCAGATGCCTGTATTCTGTGATTCCATTTGTTTTTTTTGCATCGTGGAAGGTATTCAGTTCAGAAGTATGAAAGCTCAGAATACCAGTTGTGTGCGTAGTATTTGAAAATATGTGTTATGTACTTCATCTCAATGCGGAAATATTTAGGCTAGTGAGTGAGGCTGGACCACTTGAAGACTGCTTCCACGTTGTGACTGTTGCTGTGAGTCTCTACAGAACTGTCGCGTGGGGGATGGGCAGCATAAAAAATGAGAGCAACATTTCACTCAAGATAGCCTACACTTAACAGGATTTGTGGAGTAACATTTGTGTGAAGGCCTACAGGTCATGTCTAACAGAACTATAAGGTGCAGCCCACCCCTGGACGTTTTACCCGTTCATGTGATAGACATCTTTAATGGTACTTTACATAACAGAAATATAGGCCTAACACCAGCATAACGTCTTGTACTAGCCTAATCCCATTTGTGGTCAGTTAGCAATGTAGGCTAGTCACTTACATATATTTATCTAATATGCCTGTAGGCTAATGTAGGAAACGTATGCCATATATCACTCCTTGTTTTGGATCCCCGGGGCTATTCATGACAGAATTCTTCAAAACGGAAGGTCGGAGTTAACACTGTAAAGTAGGAAGTAGAGTATTGAATGATTCTTCCCTTGTCTAAATAACATTGCTTAAACTGGTTTCAGCAGGTTCTAGCTGGTTCCTTTTACACTGCCTCTGGATTGGCTAACCACCTGATTGAGAGAGCAGGGGGAGGAACGTGTTCCCAATGTGGTCTTGAGTCAATATTTATGTTAGTCTTTGGTGCTTTGGACATTTCATGAATCATTTATTGTTTTATATCCCAAGGTCATTTAAACAGGTGGTTATTTAAATACTTAAAACATTTTTATGTATGTGTATGTGTGTCAAAATGTCTGATGTACAAACTTGAGAGAAATGATGTGTTCATTGTCAGCGAGGAACGCATGAACCAACCGACATTATGGATGAGAATCAGGCCAAATTATAATTTATAACAATTATTATTCTGCTTCTCACAGGAGTCATTCACATAAAGCCATGCACTGCTATTGAATAAAATACTTCATGGCACTCATTAGACCAGTAAAGAATATTATGTACAGTCTTGCAGATCTATAATACGTGTCTATAATAAAAGTGTTCACAGAACCCCCAGGGTGTAATGTAGCGGTATATGTACTGTGTTGCTCGGGTCTAATGATTGCACCACTATCAGTTACTAGTATAGGGCCCTATAAAATCTGCATTAAGGAGAACGAGGACAGAATCACGGAATCCAGATATTAAAACAGAATTGATCAATTTTCAAAAATATATTGAACTTAGTAGGAAATCAACTAAATGTATTGAACTTATTAGAAAATCCATTAAATTGCCCAAATTAATCATAAAACATGAACAAAATCAATCAGTGATTCGTATTTTCCTGCACTTTCTGAAAAGACACAGGAATGCCCCTCTGTGTGTGGTGCGTGCATATGTCTACACTTTGTGTAGCAATTAGCGATGATGCTAATGATAACCTCCCCTGATAGCGATGGAAAGGCTTTCCAAAAAAAAAAAAAAAATTAAATGTTAACTACAAAGTAATATATGCCTATTTGGCAGAATGATATCATGATTATTTGCATCAATCCAGTGGCCATTTTGTTTTGCACACACTGCAAAGTGCTAGAGAAATGTTGCTAACTAAACAAATCTCTTTTGCTGGTTCATTAAAGGGTAACTTACCCCTAAAGGGTAACTACACCCCAAAATCAAAATGTCTTCTATTTTTCTCAGATGTCGAGTGGTCTCCTGATGAGGTTTAAGCATTGTTGTGGACTTAGAATATCCCTCTTTTTTTGATCATTGTGTGATTTTTTGACCTGGATAATCCCCCCCCGGGGGAAAACGGAATTTGGGAAAAAACTAAACGTATCGGGCAAAAAATAAAACATATTTTATAGGGTCCTATGTCTGTAGGCTACTTCGACTTATATTTTTTTGTGGTAGCTGGTTAGCAAGGCATTTCTTGAATTGTTAGCAATATTTGGACTTTCAACCTTTCAACCTTGTGGTTAAAGATGCCAGGGATTTTTTGGGGGTTTGGCAGGGTTATAAATCTAAATTACACATCACAAAATCTAATTTGCGACAAGATTACACATCAATCTTATTTGCCTTGAAGATACTTGAGGAACTTTCGTTGTTTTTTTATCCATGATAGACTGAAATAAAATCAAGCCCAATGCATTTTTTAATGACAATATAGGTATTGGTTCAGACAAGACTTGTCTCTTTTTACCTTTATTTAACTAGGCAAGTCAGTTAAGAACAAATTCTTATTTTCAGGGGCAGAACAACAGATTTTTACCTTGTCAGCTCAGGGATTTGATCTTGCAACCTTTCGGTTACTAGTCCAATGCCCCACCGTTCTGACCCTGAACAAGGCAGTTAACCCACTGTTCCTAGGCTAACTACTAGAATATAGAGTAAGAATTCCAAGCTTGACTGAATTCTAGAGGCACTCTGAGGTCAATGGTCAAGTTCTAAGGAGAACCCCAATGGTGAAAAAGAGGACACAAAGCTCAGTGAGTAAGGTACTGGAGTAGGTCTGTAAACTGCATGAGAGCTGAAAAAGCATGGAACGTCTCTGTTCAAATCAGTATCTCAATCAAAGAGTCAGCGATCTTTCGGTTTCATTGTTAGCGATAGGTTATGAATTGCGATCTTTCGGTACAATCCCCATTGTATGTATAATTATGGTAAGAATAAAATGATACCTTAAAGTAGGAGGAGTTTAAACTCTCTAGTCCTCCTGCACAAGTGAATGTTTCAGCCAACAGCTGCCAAGTGCTAAGCCTGGCTGCGCACAGCAGCAGCACTGGCGGACATTTTGAGTTTCTGCTGGCAGTCCTCACGCAGTCTATGAAAGAGGAAGGGAGTGGGGGATGGGCATACTACGCAGTGAGCTATTAGCTGGCTAGTGTTAGTTCTACTGAATAACTGTAATATCAGCAGCATTTTAAATGATCTATCTTAGGTTTCATCTTGTAATCCAAGAAATATGCAAGAAACAGAAACATAGTCCTGACACCTCAAGAATGAGTAAACTATCTACTACCATAATTTTTTATGCATGTTCGTTTTATCATTTTATTGCTATTGCCATTAGTGATTATAGGCCTTTTTAATTAAGGACAGAAGTAATCTAGATTTCTGGTGGTTAATTAAACGGTCCTCTCTAGCACCCTCTCTAGTAGGAGAAAAATCTTTTCCCCCTTCCTCTGTCAGAATGGTTTAGTCCTAGCTAGGCTGTAATTTTCCATGCAGCTACAGACTGCTAGTGTGGGGGAGGGGTGGTGCTAAGTGTGTCAGGCTGTGCACTCTAGTACTGACTGCGCTGCTAGCCTGTTTTTTTTGCGGGCAAAAAGCAGTCTCTGTGCTGCATGCTTCTGCCAAAGTTACAAAAAAAAGTATATTTTGCATTTGTTTTAATAACTTAAGATGGCCACCCTGGGGTAAATCCCAAAGGGAGAAAATAAATTTGTTTCCATCCTTTTGTTCTGAGTGTGTTACATTGTGCACTTTGTCAGCCTGTGCTGGATCAGTGTTGCCTGTGCTGGCTGTCTTTAGCCACGAGGCTGAGATTGATGGTTTCACTGTGCGCACAGCCTTGCACAAGAACACTCTATGCTGAAACAGATGGAACAGTCCAACCTTAGTCCCCCTCACCCTCCCGCTTTTTTTCTTCCTCCCTCTGCTGTTGCTAGTACAATCAACACAGCCAATCGAATCACGCGTACGACCTCTGTCCAACGGAAGGCCTTCTTCTCCAGACTTCTCCTGTTCAAGGTTTACTTGAATTTCTTTCTTTTTTTGAAGACTGTTGTACAGCTATAATGATGTTGCTCTGTTCTGACTATGATTTTGGCCTACATTTCAGTATTTAACTTAGCCATTGTTCTATATATTCATTTCCGTTAAGTAGAGCTATGCTAACCACAATTCCGAAACGTGGATAATATATATATTTTTAGAAAGTGTTATTTAAAAAAAATAATAATAATGTTTACAGTAGTGCTGTATTTGTGTTTTGTATGAGGAGAAAATATTTGTATATTTTTTCTGTCGTAAAAATGTATAATTTTTGGCATTTAGATTGTCATGCCCTGCTATTTGTGTGTGAGGACATGAGAGGGTTGGGGGTGAATGCTAGAAGCCTTAAGTATTGTATTAGGAGCAATGCTTTGCAACCAGTCCGAATGTGTAAAAATCTTTGTCTGACAAGTGAAAAAGGTCTTGAATCATCATTGGAACAGGAGCTTTAACAGGGATGTAATATCTTTATATCTACCAATATTTTCTCATATTGGTTTCTTGGCTAATGGATTCTTATGGGAATCTATAAAAATAAAGAAAGCGACAAGACCACAAACTGGTTCTGATCAATACTGGGATATGAACACGGATCAAAGCTCATGTTGCGTGGCTCCTCCCGCCTTGCCACTAATTGAAAACACACCTGGGGTTTGAACGGTATAGGGGCGTCAGGTAGCCTAGTGGTTAGAGTGTTGGGCCTGTAACCGAAAGGTTGCTGGTTCAAATCCCCGAGCTGACAAGGTAAAAATCTGTCATTCTGCCCCTGATCGAGGCAGTTAACCCACTGTTCCCTGGTAGGCCTTCATTGTAAATAAGAATTTGTTCTTAACTGACTTGCCTAGTTAAATAAAGGTTCAATGTAAAATCATCTTAGATCGAGTCCAATTAACAAAAGTTTCATTATTCAGAGGCTGTCAACATTAATTTGTTCTTGTCGAGGCAGTGAAAAGTAAGAGCAGGAATTCTTGAAGATTTCTGCAGACCACCTACCAGTTGTGAAATTTAACGTACAATGTTTACTCGACATTGCTGAGACTGATAGCCTACCTTTGCCTGTGTCTTGGGAGTGATCTGAAAACGGAGGGAATTTTCACAGAAATTATAATCTGAAAGGAGTTTCTGAAATGTATGCCATCAGCCTGAGGATGCAGCTCACATAGGCCTAGCAACAGAACATGAGAGCACTCTGCACTTGGATTGAAAGGCCCTGTTTAACAGGAGAAAACATTCACGAAAGACAACTGTAGCTTGGACTATGGCTTGGAGCCCAGCCCATCTCTGTCAACTTTTTGGTTTGACCAAACCTGTCTTGCTGTGTGACAGGTTTTTTGTATTTTATTTTTTACTTTGTATTGCCCTTTGTTAATGATTGAAAGGTCAGCAGTATTTTACAAGTAGTTGAGGAATTGCATACCTGTATACCTGCATAGTAATTTTGAGATGTTTGCCAGTGCCTGTGTTGTCATACAGATTAATTCAGGAATGGGCAGATCACTGGAAATATATTTATAATGCGCTGCAATCACAGATAGGCCCATTATTTTCAAGCCTTTTGAGATTTTACACATCTGTGAATTGTTGTGCTGCTGTTTGGCCACACCCCTCTAGAATTGTTGTGAGCTATGAACAGAACACAGTACTAGTCAAGTACTACTAGCCTAGTAAATCACTAGTGTTTGTCAGAGGGAAACAAACATTACCAAAGGAATAGAAGCAAGGACAAGATGGGGATGAGGAGTCTTTTTTACCCAGTTTGGAGGTATACAGTGGACAGTTTACACCTATTGCAGACCAGAAACCAATCATCTATGGCCCACATCAATCAGTAAATGCTGCAGTATATAGTACAGTGGAGGACTAGCTTGAACTGCATCATGGGAGCTTCAGGAGAAAATATACCCAAACTAAATACATTTAACCTAATTGATCAGCATAACCTTACACAACATTATGTGGGATGGATAAGGAAGTACATAATAACTACTTTGAAAAAGAAACTTAACCTACTTTTTATAGAAATAAAAACGAACGAAACAGCCTGTGCAAAATTGGCATACAGAGCAGATAACATATTAACATGAAGGTGATGTAACTTGATACACTGTTGTACTACAGTGGATTGGATACGTGTTCAGTTAGCAGTGTGTGAGGGCTCAGTCTGGCTGGCTGCGCATACAGCAGAGTTGGCGGACATTTTGTTTTTTCTGCAGTGAATCCGGAACGCGTGTAATGAAAGAGGAGTGTTGAGGGGAAGCCTACGCACAGTTTGCAGTAACATTGGAATGTTAACAGAGCTGTTGTAACATAGCAGTGATTTCATTCGTTTTGTATCATATCAGAGATGAGAAAATAACATGTTAATAATTATTATAGTAAAGTTATGAGGCAAAATGTTACTGAACATATTATTTTTCATCTTCCATTCAAAGGACATTTTGGTCAAATAAGTATCTCAATCAAAGAGTCAGCGTTCTTTTGATTTCTTTGTTAGCAATAGGAGTCCATAGAACAGACAAAGAATGTCATAAATTGCGATCGTTTGATACATTCCCTATTGTATGTATAATTATGCGAAGAGTAAAATGATACCTAAAAGTAGAAGGAGTTTAAACACTAGTCCTCTTGCTCAAGTTGATGTTTCAGTCAACAGCTGCCAAGTGCTAAACCTGGTTGTCCACTGCACCAGCACTGGCGGACATTTTGAGTTTCTGCAGGCAGTCTTCACGCAGTCTATGAAAGAGGAAGGGAGTGGGGGATGGGCATACTACGCAGTGAGCTATTAGCTGGCTAGTGTTCTACTGAATAACTGTAATATCAGCAGCATTTTTAAATGATCTAATTTTGGGTTCATCTCATAATCCAAGCTCTATGGAAGATACAGAAAACAGGTTAGACCTGCCTCTCAAGAATGATGTTTTTATTGGTGTTTACTTTATCATAGTATTTATATTGCCATTAGTGATTATAGGCCTATTAACTAATTAAAAATACTTAATTCTAAACAATTATCATCTCACTTTCTTAGAAATTCAAATCACATTTTATTTGTCACATGCTCCGAATACAACAGGTGTAGACCTTACAGTGAAATGCTTACTTACAAGCCCTTAACCAACAATGCTTTAAGAAGTTTTAAGAAAAATAAGGGTTAAGTAAAAAATGTAAAATAAAAGTAACAAATAATTAAACAGCAGCAGTAAAATAACAATAGCGAGGCTATATACAGGGGTTACCGGTACAGAGTCAATGTGCGGGGGCACCGGTTAGTCGAGGTAATATGTACATGTAGGTAGTGTTAAAGTGACTATGCATTGATAATAACAGATAGCAGTAGTAGTAGCAGCAGCAGTGGCAGTGTAAAAGAGGGGTCTGGGTAGCCCTTTCATTAGCTGTTCAGGAGGCTTGGGGGTAGAAGCTGTTAAGAAGCATTTTGCACCTAGACTTGGTACCGCTTGCTGTGCACAGTCTATGACTAGGGTGGCTGGAGTCTTTGACAATTTTTAGGGACTTCCTCTGACACCGCCTTGTATAGAGGTCCTGGATGGCAGGTAGCTTGGCCCCAGTGATGTACTGTGCCGTACGCACTACCCTCTGTAGTACCTTGTGGTCAGAGGCCGAGCAGTTGCCATACCAGGCAGTGACGCAACCAGTCAGGATGCTCTCGATGGTGCAGCTATAGAACCCTTTGAGGATCTGAGGACCCATGCCAAATCTTTTCAGTCTCCTGAGGAATAGGTTTTGTCGTGCCCTCTTCACGACTGTCTTAGTGCGTTTAGACCATGATAGTTTGTTGGTGATGTGGACACCAAGGAACTTGAAGCTTTCAACCTGATCCACTACAGCCCCGTCGATGAGAATGGGTGCATGCTCGGTCCTCCTTTTCCTGTAGTCCACAATCATCTCCTTTGTCTTGATCACGTTGAGTGAGAGATTGTTGTCCTGGCATCACACGGCCAGGTCTCTGACCCCCTCCCTATAGGCTGTCTCATCGTTGCCAGTGATCAGGCCTACCACTTTTGTGTCATCGGCAAACTTGATGATGATGTTGGAGTCGTGCCTGGCCGTGCAGTCATGAGTGAACAGGGATTACAGGAGGTGACTAAGCACGCACCCCTGTGGGGCCCCCGTGTTGAGAATCAGCATGGCAGATGTGTTGTTACCTACCCTTACCACGTGGGGCAGCCCATCAGGAAGTCCAGGATCCAGTTGCAGAGGGAGGTGTTTAGTCCCAGTGTCCTTAGCTTAGTGATGAGCTTTGAGGGCACTATGGTGTTGAACGCTGAGCTGTAGTCAATGAATAGCATTCTCACATAGGTGTTCCTTTTGTCCAGGTGGGAAAGGGTAGTGTTGAGTGCAATAGAGTTTGCGTCATCTGTTGGGGCGGTATGCAAATTGGAGTTGGTCTAGGGTTTCTGGAATAATGGTGTTGATGTGAGCCATGACCAGCCTTTCAAATCACGTCATGGCTACAGACATGAGTGCTACGGGTCGGTAGTCATTTAGGCATGTTACCTTAGTGTTTTTGGGAACAGGGACTATGATCTGCTTGCAATATGTTGGTATTACAGACTGTCAGGGACAGGTTGAAAATGTCAGTGAAGACATTTGCCAGTTGGTCAGCGCATGCTCGGTAACGCAGATGAAAAACACACAAAAGGTTAACATTCACAAGGCCGCAGGGCCAGATGGATTACCAGGACATGTACTCCTGTGTATCTTTTCTATCTATAGTGTGCTCAGCTGCCCTAATATTCCTTACTGGTCAGGGCTCGACATAAATGCTTGTCCTCTTGTCCAGGAAAAGTTTTTTTTAAATTGTCGGCACAAGAAGAATGTAGATTTAAGTTGTCCGAATGGACAAGTAAAACAAATCACACAAAATTCACAATATCAAACAAGGAGGGCCCTGACACAATATTCAATAGACAATGGCTTAATATTCAAATCAATTTTTCATGTATATAAATAAAAAAGATGTCATAGGGTAGGTGATATGCACATTGGCTACAGCCTCATGTCCAAACCTATGCTGACATGAGGGAGACGCCAGAAAATGTAGCAAAGTTTTAATGAGACTTTTAATTGCATAAATATAGGCTAAGCGGCCGTCATGTTTGACACATATTTGTAAGGATAATTAGCCTAACATTAACATCTAAATGCTTGATTCTGTTGACATAGGCTACACGAGGCAGGGTTTGCCCAGATGAAATGGTCACAAAACCGGAGAGTGAAGGACCGTGCCTGTTGCCAGATCACACACCTTGAATCTGAGCAGAGGCGGTCAGCATTTTGAAACTATTTAACCATAAATGTAATTGTCTAAACTTGGAAGTTTTATGTGTCATATTAGTAACCAATGCTAGTTGGTGCATCTTTAAATCTCGTCACACAGCCAGGAGTGGTGGGTGCGGAGTCAAGCGCAGAGAGCAGAGGATAATGAGGGAAACCAAACTTTATTGCGGTAACCAAAATAAACGCCCAAAACAACAGGCGATAATCAAAAGTGTCCAACCCAAAACTGGGCACAAACAGACAGGGAACACAACACGCAACAAACCTCGACTAACAGAAAACAAGCCCGCACAAAAGCAGGCGGGCCTAACAGGCTTAAATAGTCCTGAATCAAAACTCAAACACGAAACAGGTGCAACCAATAAGACATAACAAACAGAAAAGGAAAAGGGGATCGGTGGCAGCTAGTAGATCGGCGACGACTTCCGCCGAGCACCGCCCGAACAGGCAGGGGAGCCACCTTCGGTGGGAGTCGTGACAGTACCCCCCCTGACGCGCGGCTCCCGCAGCGCGCCGCCGCCGGCCTCGAGGGCAACCCGGGGGGGGCGAGGCGCAGGGCGATCTGGATGGAGGCGATGGAACTCCCTCAGTAGTGATGGATCCAAGATGTCCTCCACCGGTACCCAGCACCTCTCCTCCGGACCGTACCCCTCCCAGTCCACGAGCTACTGTAGGCCCCTCACCCGGCGTCTAGAGTCCAGAATGGAACGTACAGTGTACGCCGGGGACCCCTCGATGTCCAGAGGGGGCGGAGGGACCTCCGGCACCTCACCTTCCTGCAGGGGACCAGCCACCACCGGCCTGAGGAGAGACACATGAAACGAGTGGTTAATACGGTAGTAAGAAGGAAGCTGTAACCTATAACACACCTCGTTTATCCTCCTCAGGACTTTAAATGGCCCCACACACTGCGGCCCCCAGCTTCCGGCAGGGCAGGTGGAGGGGCAGGTTTCGGGTCGAGAGCCAGACCTGGTCCCCCGGTGCGAACACGGGGGCCTCACTGCGGTGACGGTCAGCGCTCCTCTTCTGCCGTCCACCAGCTAGTTTAAGTGATTCCTGGACGGCTCTCCAGGTCTCCTTCGAGCGCTGCACCCACTCCTCCACCGCAGGCGCTTCGGTCTGGCTCTGATGCCATGGGGCCAGGACCGGCTGGTAGCCCAACACGCACTGGAAAGGTGACATGTTAGTGGAGGAGTGGCGGAGGGAATTCTGAGCCACCTCCGCCCATGGGACGTACCTCGCCCATTCACCAGGCCAGTCCTGGCAATACGACCGCAGAAACCTACCCACATCCTGGTTCACTCTCTCCACCTGCCCATTACTCTCGGGGTGAAAACCCGAGGTCAGGGTGATTGAGACCCCCGTACGTTCCATAAACGCCCTCCAAACTCTGGACGTGAACTGGGGACCCCGATCAGAAACGATGTCCTCAGGCACCCCGTAGTGCCGGAAGACGTGGGTAAACAGGGCCTCAGTGGAAAACAGTGGAACGGGGACACCCTCTAGGCAGGTGTCGAGGAGCCTTGCTCTGAGCGCACACCGAGCAGGAGGAGACATAAAACCTCACGTCCTTGGCCAAAGTGGGCCTTCAGTACCTCCCCCTAAGACTCCGCACTGTCCTCAATACCAGGATGATCCGACGAGGGTAGCGTATGGGCCCATCGAATCAAACGATCACGAACACCAAGCGGCACGTACTGAATACCCGCTGGACACTGAGGAGGTGCAGGTTCCAACCGTAACGCCCGCTCGATTTCCGCGTCCACCTCCCATACCACCGGTGCTACCAGACATGAAGCTGGAAGGATGGGAGTAGAGATGGGACAGCGTGTCAGCCTTAGTGTTAAGGGAGCCTGGCCTATAGGAGATCGTGAACTGAAATCTGGTAAAAAACATGGCCCACCTTGCCTGACGCGGATTCAATCTCCTCGCTGCCCGGATATACTCGAGATTACGATGGCCAGTCCAGATGAGGAAAGGGTGCTTGGCCCCCTCAAGCCAATGTCTCCACACCTTCAGAGCTTTTACCACAGCTAACAACTCCCGGTCCCCCACGTCATAGTTCCGCTCCGCCGGACCGAGCTTCCTCGAGAAGAAAGCGCAGGGGCGGAGCTTCGGTGGAGTGTCCGAGCGCTGTGACAGCACGGCTCCATCCCCAGCCTCGGACGCGTCCACCTCCACTATGAACGCCAAAGAGGGGTCCGGATGAGCCAGCACGGGAGTGTCGGTGAACAGCTCCTTCAGACGACTGACGGCTCTGTCCGCCTCCGCGGACCACCGCAAGCGCGCCGCCCCCCCCCTTCAGCAGTGAAGTAATGGGAGCAGCTACCTGACCAAAATCCTGGATAAACCTCCGGTAGTAATTGGCAAACCCCAAAAAACGCTGCACCTCCTTTACCGTGGTCGGAGTCGGCCAATTACGCACGGCTGTAACGCGGTCACACTCCATCACCACCCCAGAGGTGGAAATGCGATAACCCAGGAAGGAATCGGCTTGTTTGGAGAACACACATTTCTCAGCCTTGACGTACAGGTCATGCTCCAGCAGTCGCCCAAGTACCTTACGCACCAGAGACACATGCGCGTGTGGCAGAATAGATAAGTATATCATCGATATACACCACCACACCCTGCCCGTGCAGGTCTCTGAGAATCTCGTCTACGAAAGATTGAAAGACAGCTGGAGCATTTTTCAACCCATACGGCATGACGAGGTTACTCATAATGGCCAGATGTGGTACTAAACGTGGTCTTCCACTCATCTCCCTCCCGGATACGCACCAAATTATACGCACTCCTAAGGTCCAGTTTTGTGAAAAAACGCGCTCCGTGAAATGATTCTACTGCCGTGGCCATGAGAGGTAGCGGGTAACTAAACCCCACTGTGATGGAATTTAGACCTCTATAATCAATGCACGGACGCAGACCTCCCTCTTTTTTCTTCACAAAAAGAAACTCGAGGAGACGGGTGACGTGGAGGGCTGAATGTACCCCTGTCCCAGGGATTCAGTGACATATGTCTCCATAGCCACTGTCTCCTCCTGGGACAATTGGTACACGTGACTCCTGGGAAGTGCAGCGTTTACCAGGAGGTTTATCGCGCAATCCCCTCGTCGATGAGGTGGTAATTGGGTTGCCCTCTTTTTAGAGAAAGCGATAGCCAAATCGGCATATTCAGAGGGAATGCGCACAGTGGAAACCTGGTCAGGACTCTCCACCGTCGTCGCACCGATGGAAACTCCTCTGCACCTACCTGAACACTCCTCTGACCAGCCTCGGAGATCCCCCTGTTTCCATGAAATCTCAGGATTGTGATTAGCCAGCCAGGGAATCCCCAGCACCACTGGAAACGCAGGTGAATCAGTAAGGAAGAGACTAATCCCCTCCTTATGATCCCCCTGCGTCACCATGTCCAGTGGAACCGTGGCCTCCCTGACCAGCCCTGACCCTAATGGTCGGCTATCTAATGGTCGGCTATCTATTCCACACTGCATTGGCCCACTCCAGGGCTCGACCCGTCAGACAGGAGATGAGGAAGCTCACGCTCTCCTCACGAGAGGGAGTTGGACGAACAGTAGCCAGGTACAGCTCAAGCTGTAGTAAGAAACCCTGGCACCCAGCCGCCGTTCCATCGTACTCCCTGGGGAGCGCCAGACGCAGAGCACTGGATCCGGACATCGTAGGAGGGGTAGGTTGAGCTAGGTGAGGTAGGGAGACCACTCCTCTCCCATCGGTCCATTCTCTCCATCATTTGATCCATTGCTGATCCGATTTGGTGGAGAATGGCCATATGATGGAGGACACGCTCCTCCATGGATGGGAGAGGGGGTGCAGCTGCTCCTGCTGACTCCATGGGTATGGTGCGGGCTTCTGTCACACAGCCAGGAGTGGTGGGTGCGGAGTCAAGCGCAGAGAGCAGAGGATAATGAGGGAAACCAAACTTTATTGCGGTAACCAAAATAAACGCCCTAAACAACAGGCGATAATCAAAAGTGTCCAACCCAAAACTGGGCACAGACAGACAGGGAACACAACACACAACAAACCTTGACTAACAGAAAACAAGCCCGCACAAAAGCAGGCGGGCCTAAATAGTCCTGAATCAAAACTCAAACACGAAACAGGTGCAACCAATAAGACATAACAAACAGAAAAGGAAAAGGGGATCGGTGGCAGCTAGTAGACCGGCGACGACGACCGCCGAGCGCCGCCCGAACAGGCAGGGGAGCCACCTTCGGTGGGAGTCGTGACAGATCTCCCCCTCTTTCTTTATTTCTAACGGATATTTTCATCTCTGCCACATGAAACCACTTGGTATTTTCCTGCTAATTGCATTTTAGAACATTTGCGCATATCCAACAGCCATGTGCGCAATTGTTGAGTTCTAATATGATTTTTTGAAACTTCAGCAACATTTTATGCTAAACGGTCTGATCTGTTGCATCAGCCTCATTTTATTTTTTATTTTTTTAAATCTGCAGTGGTTGTATGAATTTTGGATCTGTCATCCCAGAATTTTCCCAGAGTCTGTTTTAAACCGTAGATGTATTGTTTATCGTCCCAGGGACGACAGGACGAGCCCTGCAGGAAATTATTTTCTAAAGACATAAAAACTATTTGGCTGTAATGTTGCAATATTTTATTGGCTACCGAAAATGGCCAACCATCCTCCAGAAGAGCCTTAAAGTGGTAGTGTTTTATTTTGAGACAGGCTTGAACGTGCAAAGAAGCCATTAGGCTGAGTGTGGCCAACATTTTTGTCTGATTCTCTATGGTAAAAAAGATAGAAATGCATTTTATTTTGCAAAGTGGTTCCTTGCGTCATACAATGATGTAAAAATTGTGTCACAGACCTTTTTTTTTTTGGAACAAGTGTTTGAGCTTTTGGACAAGTAAAAAATGGCTAAAAAAAGTAAATGTCAAGCCCAGCTGGTGTAAATGCACATGGTGTAACGCTCGTCTTCCTCCTCGTCAGAGGAGGAGCAAGGATCGGACCAAAGCGCAGCGTGGTTTGAATACATATTTTAATTATAGCAACGAAGACGAAAACACTTGACAAAATACAAAACAATAAACGACGTGAACAAACGAACGAAAACAGTACCGTGTGGCGAACAAACACAGACACGGCAACAATCACCCACAAACAAACATTGAAAACAGCCTACCTTAATATGGTTCCCAATCAGAGACAATGACAAACACCTGCCTCTGAGAACCATATTAGGCCAAACGAACAAACCTAAACATAGAAACAAATAACATAGACTGCCCACCCCAACTCACGCCCTGACCATACTAAATAAAGACAAAACAAGGGAAATAAGGTCAGGAACGTGACACATGGAGAATAATTGATCCCTGTAATGATTGATATCTGCCCAATTTTACAACTCGCAAACCTTGATACATTCGACTATGGTGTCTAAGGTTATGTACTCTTTCAGGCTTTTTTTGAACATAACAGTTAAAGGTCATAATTTTCATTACTTCTGTCCTAAAATGAGAAAGCTAGTCTAGATTTCTGGTGTTTTAATTAAACAGTTTTATCTCTCCAGCTCCCTCTCTAGTTGTAAAAAAAAATATCCTCCCCCTACCTCTGTCAGAATGGTTTAGTCCTAGCTAGGCTGTAATTTTCCATGCTGCTGCAGACTGCTAGGGTGGTTGGGGGAGGGGTGGCCGCTAAGCGTGTCAGGCTGTGCACTTTAGCACTGACTGTGCTGTTAGCCTGTTTTTTTGCGGGCAAAAAGAAGTCTGTGCTGCATGCTTCTGCCAAAGTTAATAAATAAGTAGTATATTTTGCATTTGTTGTAGTAACTTTTAAGATGGCCATTCTGAGGTAAATCCTAAAGGCAGAAACTCATTTTGTTTCCATCCTTTTGTTCTGAGGGTGTTACATTGTGCAGTTAGTCAGCCTGTGCTGGGTCAGTGTTGCCTGTGCTGGCCGTGTTTAGCGAGATAAGGCTGAGACTGTGATAGTTTCACTGTGCGCACGTGTGCACAACCTTGCAAAAGAACACACTATGCTGAAACAGATGGCACAGTCCGACCTCAGCCCCCTTCACCCTCCCGCTTTTTTTCTTCCTTCCTCTGCTGTTGCTAGTTCCCTCAACACAGCCAAACTAATCACGCGTACGACCTCTGTCCAACGGAAGGCCTACTTCTCCAGACTACTCCTTTTCAAGGTTTACTTGAATTTCATATATATATATATTTTTAAACACCTATACCCAAGTTACTATTCTGACTAGTATCTACACTTCAGTATTTAACTTAGCAACTGTTCTATTTTTTGTTTGTTCGCTAGAGTGCTACGTTAACAATGCTTCCAAAACATAGATAATGCGTTTTTTTAAACTTATTTATGTAACACTAATGGCGTTGTATTTGGTCATTGTGTGTTTTGTCTTAGGAACATTTGTATTTATTTTTTTGTATAAAAAAAATATTACATTTTTGGGCATTTAGATATTCATGTCCAGCTATTTGTGTGATAGGAAGTGAGAGGGTCTGAACAGTTGGGGGACAATACTAGAAACCTTAAGTATTGTGATAGCAGCAATGCTTTGCCACAATTTAGAATATGTAAAAACCTTTTGTCTGACAAGTGAAAAAGGTATTGAATCATCATTGGCACCAGAACAAGAACAGGAGTTTGAACAGGAAAGTGATACCTTCATATCTACCAATATTTTCTCCTCTTAGTTTCCCGGCTAATTGAGTCAATTGAGGAGCTTAGAAAATGAACTGTAAAAGGCGACAAGACCACAAACTGTCTCTGATCAACACTGGGATATGAACACTGATCAAAGCTCATGTTGTGTGGCTCCTCCCGCCTTGCCACTAATTGAAAAACACACCTGAGGTTTGAAAGGTAGAGATCATCATGGATCGAGTCCAATTAACAAAAGTCTAGTTATTCAGAGGCTGTCAAGTCATTTGTCCTTGTCGAGGCAGTGAAAAGTAAGTGAAGAAATTTTTAAAGATCTCTGTAGACCACCTACCTCAGCCAAATCAGTTGTGAATGTAAAATTCAACGTACAATGTTTACTCAACATTGCTGAGACTGATCGCCTACCTTGTGTATTGGGAGAGATCTAAAAGGGGAGGGAATTTTCACAGAAATTGTAATCTGAAAGGAGTTTCTGAAATGTATGCCGGCAGCCAGAGGATGCAGCTCGCATCGGTCTAGCAACAGAACATGAGAGCACTCTGCACTTGGATCAGGGCCTTCTTTAACAGGAGAGAACATTCACTAAATACAATTGTAACTTGGACTAGGCTTGAAGCCCAGCCCGTCTCTGCTAACCTTTTGATTTGACCATATCCTCTCACTGCTGTGTAGCAAGACAGGCGAGTTGTATTTATTCACTTTTTACTTCGTATTGCCCTATGCTAATGCTAATGATTGAAAGATCAGCAGTATTTTACAATGACAAATGAGAGGACTTGCCTTCCTGTATACCTGCATAGTTTTTTAAAGTAATTTTCAGATGTTTGCCAGTGCCTGTGTTGTCACACGGATGAATTCAGGAATGGGCAGATCGCTGGAAAGATATTTATAATGCACTCCAATCACAGATAGGCCCATGAATTTTCAAGCCTTTCCCTGATTTTACACATCTGTGAATTATTGTGCTGCTGTGTAGCCACATGTCCCTCTGGAATTGTTGTGAGCTATGAACAGAACACAGTACTAGTCAAGTACTACTAGCCTAGTAAATCACCAGTGTTTGTCAGAGGAGACAAACATTACCAAAGGAATAGAAGCAAGGACAAGATGGTGATGAGGAGTCTTTTTTACCCCAGTTTGGAGGTATACAGTGGACAGTTTACAGCTATTGCAGACCAGAAACCAATCATCTATGGCCCACATCAATCAGTAAATGCTGTAGTATATAGTATAGCGGAGGATTAGCTTGAAACGCATCATGGGAGCTTCAGAAGGAAACTATACCCAAACTAAATACATGTAACCTAATTGATCGGCATAACCAAACAGAAAATGGTGTGGGATGGATGAGGAAGTACATAATAACTACTTTGAAAAGTAAATACAATTTGTAAAAAGCAAACTTAACCTACTTTTTATACAAATAAAAAAAAATGAACGAAACCATCTATGTAAAATTGGCATACAAAGCAAATAATTTAACATGAAGGTGATGTAAGTTGATGCACTGTTGTACTACAGCGGATTAGATATGTGTTCAGATAGTAGCGTGTGAGGGCTCAGCCAGGCAGTGCACACAGAAGAACTGGCGGACATTTTGTTTTTTTCTGCAGTGAATCCAGAACGCGGGTAATGAAAGAGGAGTGGGGAGGGGAAACGACGCGCACTGCGCAATAACATTGGAATGTGAACAGCGCCATTGTAACATAACAGGATGTAATTTCACCTTATTCGTTTTATATCAAGGAAACTCATCAGAGATTAGAAAATAACATGTTAATAATTCTTATTGTAAAGTTTAGGGAAAATGTGACTAAACAATTTTTCATCATCCATTCGAAGACATTTGGGTAAAATCAGTACTGCAATCAGAGAGTCAGCAATCTTTTGGTTTCTTTGTTAGCAATAGGAGTCCATACAAGAGACAAATAATGTTATAGTTTTCAATCTTTCGGTAGAATCAAAAATATGAATGCAACATATGAAGTGTTGGTCCCATGTTTCATGAGCTGAAATAAAAGATCCCAGAAATGTTCCATATGCACAAAACGCTTATTTTTCTCATCTTGTTGACCAATTAGTTTACATCCCTGTTAGTGAGCATTAATCCTTTGTCAAGATAATCCATCCACCTGGCATATCAAGAAGCTGATTAAACATCATGATCATTACACAGGTGCACCTTCTGCTGGGGGCATTAAAAAGCCACTCTAAAATGTGCATTTTTGTCTCAAGTTTTGAGGGAGTGTGCAATTGGCATGCTGACTGCAGGAATGTCCACCAGAGCTGTTGCCAGAAAATGGAATATTAATTTCTCTACCATAAGCCGCTCCAGCATCATTTTAGAGAATTTGGCAGTATATCCAACTGGCCTCACAACCGCAGAACACTTTTAACCATGCCAGCCCAGGACCGCCACATCCGGCTTCTTCACCTGTGGGATCGTCGATGAGACCAGCCACCCGGACAGCTGATGAAACTATGGGTTTGCAAAACCAAAGATTTTCTGCACAGTCTCAGGAAGCTCATCTGTGTGCTCGTTGTCTTCACCCGGGTCTTGACCTGACTGCAGTTTTGTGTCGTAACTGATTTCAGTGGGAAAAGGCTCCATTCGATGGCCACTGGCACGCTGCAGAAGTGTGCTCTTCACGGATGAATCCCGATTTCAACTGTACCGGACAGATGGCAGAGAGCGTAGAGTGTATGGCGTCGTTTGGGCGAGCGGTTTGCTGATGTCAACATTGTGAACAGAGTGCCCCATGGTGCCATTGGGGTTACGGTATGGGCAGGCATAAACTACACACAACGAACACAATTGCATTTTATAATTTGCGATTCGAATGCACAAAGATCTGCCGCCATCATCTCATGTTTCAGCATGATAATGCACGGCCCCATGTCTCAAAGATCTGTACACAATTTCTGGAAGCTGAAAATGTCCCTGTCCTTACATGGCCTGCATACTCACAAGACAAGTCACCAATTGAGCATGTTTGGGATGCTCTGGATCAATGTGTACGACAGCGTGATCCAGATCCCTCTGATATCCAGCAACTTCGCACAGCCATTGAAAAGGAGTGGGACAACATTCCACAGGCCACAATCAACAGCCTGATAACCTCTATGCGAAGGAGATGTGTCGCGCTGCATGAGGCTAATTGGTATTCACACCAGATACTGACTGGTTTTCTGATCAATGCCCCTACCTCTTTTTTTAAGAAATATGTGACCAAAAGATGCATATCTGTATTCCCAGACATGTAAAATCCATAGATGAGGGCCTAATGAATGAATTAATTTAAATGGACTAACTTCCTTATATGAACTGTAACTCAGTAAAATCTTTGACATTTTTGCTTGTTTTTGTTCCGTGTATAATTATGTGACGTGTAAAATTATACCTAAAAGTAGGAGGAGTTTAAACTCTTTAGTCCTCCTGCACAAGTGAATGTTTCAGCCAACAGCTGCCAAATGCTAAGCCTGGCTGCGCACAGCAGCAGAACTGGTGGACATTTTGAGTTTCTGCTGGCAGTCCTCACGCAGTCTATGAAAGAGGAAGGGAGTGGGGGATGGGCATACTACGCAGTGAGCTATTAGCTGGCTAGTGTTCTACTGAATAACTGTAATATCAGCAGCATTTTTAAATTATCTGTTTTTGGTTTCACCTTGTAATCCAAGAACTATGCAAGAAACAGAAACATAGTCCTGACTCTCAAGAAGGAGTAAACTATCAACTACCATCTTGTTTTATGCATGTTCGTTTTATCATTGTATTGCTATTGCCATTAGTGATTATAGGCCTTTTTAATTAATAAAAATACTTATTTCTAAACAATTATCACACTTCTCAGAAATTGTGTTACACTTGTGTTACTTGTACCTTTTCTATCTATATTCCATACTGGTGTTAAGGTACAAGGAACATGATTGATCCCTGTATTGATTGATATTTGTCAAGTTTTACAACTCGTAAACATTGATACAGTAAACTATGGTGTCTAAGATTATATACTCTCTCAGGTTTAATTTTTTTTTATTTTACATTACACCAAAGGTTCTTATATTCATTTGCGTTCTTATTTTACGACAGAAGTAGTCTAGATTTCTGGTGGTTAATTAAACGTTTCTCTCTCTCTACCTCCCTCTCCAGTTATAAAAAAACATCCTCCCCTACTTCTACCTGAATGGTTTAGTCCTAGCTAGGCTGTAGTTTTCCATGCAGCTGCAGACTGCTAGGGTGGGGGAGGGGTGGTGCTAAGCGTGTCAGGCTGTGCACTCTAGTACTGACTGTGTTGCTAGCCTTGTTTTTTTGCAGGCAAAAAGATGCCTGTGCTGCATGCTTCTGCTAAATTTACAAAAAATATTTACATTTATTGTTGTAGCTTTTAATATGGATACCCTGAGGTAAATCCCAAAGGGAGAAAATCCTTTTGTTTCCATTTGTTTTGTTCTGAGGGTGTTACATTGTGCAGTTTGTCAGCCGGTGCTGGGTCAGTGTTGCCTATGCTGGCTGTGTTGAGCCATGAGGCTGAGACTAATGGTGGTTTCACTGTGCGCACAACTTTGCACAAGGACACTCTGCTGAAACAGATGGAACAGTCCAACCGTAGCCCCCCTCACCCTCCTGCTTATTTTCTTCCTCCCTCTGCCGTAGCTAGTTCCCTCAATCAACACAGCCAAATGAATCACGTGTCCGATTTCTGTCCAACGGAAGGCCTACTTCTCCAGACTACTCCTGTTCAAGGTTTACTTGAATTTCTTTTTTTTAAAGAATGTTGTACACCTATAATGGTGTTGCTCTATTCTGACTAGTGTCTTGGGCTACATTTTAGTATTGAACTTGGATATTGTTCTATTTTTTGTTCCGTGAAGGAGTGCTGTGCTAACCCCAATTCCGAAATGTAGATGTTTTTTATGAAGTGTTATTTTTTTTTTTAAATATTTTTTACAATAGTGCTGTATTTATGTTTTGTTTTAGGAAAAAGTATATGTATTTTTTTTCTCTAGTAAAAAAGTAGCAGCTTTGACATTTAGATTGTCCATGCCCTGCTATTTGTGTACAAGGAAGTGAGAGAGTCAAAACATTTGGGGGGGAATGCTGGAGTCTGAAGTATTGTGTACTGCTTTTCAACCAGTCCGAATGTGTAAAAATCTTTGTCTGACAATTGAAAAAGGTCTTGAATCATCATTGGCACCGGAACAAGAACAGGAGCTTTAACAGGAAGGTGATATCTCTATATCTACCAATATTTTCTCCTATTGGTTTCCTGGCTAATGGAGTTCTATGGGGATGTTAGAAAATAATAATTAACGCTACAAAACCACAAAGGGTCTCTGATCAACACTGGGATATGAACACTGATCAAAGCTCATGTTGCGTGGTTCCTCCCGCCTTGCCACTAATTGAAAAACACACCTAAGGTTTGAAAGGTAGACCTTGCATCAAGTCCAATTAACAAACGCTTCATTATTCAGAGCTGTCAACAGTAATTTGTTCTTGTCGAGGCAGTGAAAAGTAAGAGCAGGAATTCTTGAAGATTTCTGTAGACCACCTACATCAGCCAAATCAGTTGTGAAATTCAACATACAATGTTTACTCGACATTGCTGAGACTGATAGCCTACCTTTGCCTGTGTCTTGGGAGAGATCTGAAAACGGAGGGAATTTTCACAGAAATTATCATCTGAAAGGAGTTTCTGAAATGTATGCCATCAGCCTGAGGATGCAGCTCACATAGGCCTAGCAACAGAACATGAGGGCACTCATTTAACAGGAAAAAACATTCACTAAATAAAATGTAGCATGGACTACGGCTTGGAGCCCATCCCAACTCTGCTAACGTTTTGGTTTAACCAAACCTGCAAGACAGGTTCTTTTCTTCGTATTGCCCGATGCTAATGATTTTAAAGGTCAGCAGTGTTTTACAATGACAAATGAGAAGAATTGCCTTCCTGAATAACCAAATAGTTTTTTAAAGTAATTTTGAGATTTGAGCCAGTGCCTGTGTTGTCATACAGATGAATTCAGGAATGGGCAGATCACTGGAAATATATTTATAATGCGCTGCAATCAGAGAGATGCCGATAAATTGTCAAGCCTTTCCCTGATTTTACACATCTGAATTGTTTTGCTGCTGTTTGGCCACACCCCTCTGGAATTGTTATGAGCTATGAACAGAACACAGTACTACTAGCCTAGTAAATCACCAGTGTTTGTCAGAGGAAACAAACATTACCAAAGGAATAGAAGCAAGGACAAGATGGTGATGAGGAGTCTTTTTTACCCAGTTTGGAGGTATACAGTGGACAGTTTACACCTATTGCAGAGCAGAAACCAATCATCTATGGCCCACATCAATCAGTAAATGCTGTAGTATATAGTACAGTGGAGGACTAGCTTGAACCGCATCATGGGAGCTTCAGAAGGAAACTATACCCAAACTAAATACACTTAACCTAATTGATCAGCATAACCAAACAGAAAATGGTGTGGGATGGAGGAGGAAGTACATAATAACTACTTTGAAGTAAATACATTTTATAAAAAGCAAACTTAACCTACTTTTTATACAAATAAAAAAACGAATGAAACCGACTATGCAAAATTGGCATACAGAGCAAATACTTTATTAACATGGAGGTGATATAACTTGATACAGTGGATTGAATATGTGTTCAGTTAGTAGCATGTGAGGGCTCAGCCTGAATGGCTGTGCACACAGCAGAGCTGGTGGCCATTTTGTTTTTTCTGCAGTGAATCCAGAACGCGGGTAATGAAAGAGTGGGGGAGGGGAGGACTACGAGCACTGTGCAATAACATTGGAATGTGAACAGCGCTGTTGTAACATAACAGGATGTGATTGCACCTTTTTTAGTATTTTTTAACAAGGAAACTAATATTAGAAAATAACATGTTAATAATTGTTATTGTAAAGTTATGAGGAAAAATGTTACTGAACATATTATTTTTCATCATCCATTCGGAGGACATGTAGGTCAAATCAGTATTACCATCAAAGAGTCAGCAATCTTTTGGTTTCTTTGTTACTAATAGGATTCAATACAAATAATGTTACAAATTGCGATATTTCGGTACAATCCCCATTGTATGTATACTGAAGAAAAATATGAACACAACATGTAAGGTGTTGGTCACATATTTCCTGAGCTGAAATAATCGGTCCCAGACATTTTCCATATGTACAAAAAGCTTATTTCGCTAATTTTGTGCACAAAGTTGTTTACATACCTGTTAGTGAGCATTTCTCCTTTGCCAAGATAATCCTTCCACCTGACAGGTGTGGCATATCAAGAAGCTGATTAAACAGCATGATCATTAACAGGCCATTCTAAAATGTGCATTTTTGTCACACAACACCAATGTCATGTGTCTCAAGTTTTGAGGGAATGTGCAATTGGCATGCTGACTGCTGGAATGTCCACCAGAGCTGTTGCCAGATCATTTAATTTAATATATATATTTTTTTACCATAAGTCGTTTCCAACGTTGTTTTAGATTTGTAGTACGTCTAACCGGCATCACATCCGCAGTCCACGTGTAACCACGCCAGCCTAGGACCTCCACATCTGGCTTCTTCACCTGTGGGATCATCGATAAGACCAGCCATCCGGACAGCTGATGAAACTGTGGGTTTGCACAACCAAAGAATTTCTGCACAAACTGTCAGAAACAGTCTCGGGAAAATCATCTGCGTGCTCATTGTCCTTACCAGGGTCTTGACCTGACTGCAGTTTTGCGTCATAACCGATTTCAGTGGGAAAAGCCTCCCTTCGATGGCCACTGGCACGCTGCAGAAGTGTGCTCTTCACGGATGAATCCCGATTTCAACTGTACCGGACAGATGGCAGACAGTGTAGCGTGTATGTGTGGGCGAGTGGTTTGCTGATGTCAACGTTATGAACCGAGTGCCCCATAGTGGCGTTGGGGTTATGTTATGAGCAGGCATAAGCTATGAACACAATTGCATTTTATAATTTGCGATTTAAATGCACGAAGATCTGCCGGCATCACCTCTTGTTTCAGCATGATAATGCACGGCCCCATGTCGCAAGGATCTGTACACAATTTCTGGAAGCTGAAAATGTCCCAGTTCTTCCATGGCCTGCATACTCACCAGACAGGTCACCCATTGAGCATGTTTGGGATGCTCTGGATCGACGTGTACGACCGCGTGATCCAGATCCCCAGGCCACAATCAACAGCCTGATAACCTCTATGCGAAGGAGATGTTGCGTTGCATGAGGCAAATGGTGGTCACACCAGATACTGACTGGTTTTCTGATCTATGCCCCTACCTCTTTTTTTAAAGGTTTCAGATGCATATCCGTATCCCCTGTCATGTGAAATCCATAGATTAGGCCTCAATTAATTTATTTCAATTTACTCATTTCCTTATATGAATTGTAACTCAGTAAAATCTTTGACATTTTTGCTTGTTTTTGTTCAGTGTATAATTATGTTTAGAGTAAAATGATACCTAAAAGTAGGAGGAGTTTAAACTCTCGTCCTCCTGCACAAGTGAATGTTTCAGCCAACAGCTGCCAAGTGCTAAACCTGGCTGCGCACAGCAGCAGAACTGGTGGACATTTTGAGTTTCTGCTGGCAGTCCTCACGCAGTCTATGAAAGAGGAAGGGAGTGGGGGATGGGCATACTACGCAGTGAGCTATTAGCTACTGAATAATTGTAATATCAGCAGCATTTTAAAATGATTGTCACTCCCTGACCTGAGAGCCGTTTTATTTCTCTATTTGGTTAGGTCAGGGTGTGATGTGGGGTAGGCATTCTATGTGTTGTATTTCTTTGTGTTTGGCCGAATGTGGTTCCCAATCAGAGGCAGCTGTCGATCGTTGTCTCTGATTGGGAATCATACTTAGGCAGCCTGTTTTGCCACCTTAGTTGTGGGTAGTTGTCTTTGTTAGTGGCCTGTATAGCCCTAGTAAGCTTCACGTTCGTTTTTGGTGTTTCTTGTTTTGTTGGCGACATTCTTAATAAAGAAAAATGTACGCTAACCACGCTGCACCTTGGTCCGGTCATTTCCCTGACGACGTTCGTGACAATGATCTATTTTTGGTTTCATCATGTAATCCAAGAACATGTAACTAACATGTAACATGCACATCATGTAATCCAAGCACATAAAACAGTTTAGTCCTGACTCTCAACAATGAGTAAAAACAATCAACAACCGTCTTTTTATGTGCATGTTCGCTTTATCATTGTATTGCTATTGCCATTAGTGATTATAGGTCTGTTAAGTAAAATCCTTATTTCTAAACAATTGTATCACACTTTCTTCTCAGAAATTGTGTGTTTTCACCTGTGTTATCTTTGTATCGTTTCTATCTACGGTGCCTTCGGAAAGTATTTAGGTTACAGCCTTATTCTAAAATGGATTAAATAGTTTTTTCTCTTCATGAATCTACACACAATACCCCATAATGACAAAGCAAAAACAGGTTCTTCGATTTTTTTCTCTCCCACATGTACATAAGTATTCCGAGCCTTTACTCAGTACTTTGTTGAAGCACCTTTGGTAGCGATTACAGCCTTGAGTCTTATTGGGTATGACGCTATGAGCTTGACACACCTGTATTTGGGGAGTTTCTCCCATTCTTCTCTGCAGAACCTCTCAAGCTCTGTCAGGTTGGATGGGGAGCGTCGCTGCACAGCTATTTTCAGGTCTCTCCAGAGATGTTTGATCGGGTTCAGGTCCGGGCTCTGGCTGGGCCACTCAAGGACATTCAGAGACTTGTCCTGAAGCCACTCCTGCGCTGTGTGCTTAGGGTTGTTGTCCTGTTGGAAGGTGAACCTTCGCCCCCAGTCTGAGGTCCTGAGCACTCTGGGGCAGGTTTTCATCAAGGATCTCTCTGTGCCTTGCTCCATTCATCTTTCTCTTGATGCTGACTACTCTCCCAGTCCCTGCTGCTGAAAAACATCCCCACAGCATGATGCTGCTACCACCATGCTTCACCATAGGGATGGTGCCAGGTTTCCTTCAGATGTGACGGTTGGCATTCAGGCCAAATAATTCAATCTTGGTTTCATCCTACCATCCTACCAGGGATCTTGTTTCTCATGGTCTGAGTCCTTTAGGTGCCTTTTGGCAAACTCCAAGCGGGCTGTCTTGTGCCTTTTACTGTGGAGTGGCTTCCGTCTGGCCACTCTACCATAAAGTCCTGATTGGTGGAGTGCTGCAGAGATGGTTGTCCTTCTGGAAGGTTCTCCACAGAGGAATCTGGAGCTCTGTCAGAGTCATCATCGGGTTCTTGGTCACCTCCCTGACCAAGGCCGTTCTCCCCCGATTGTTCAGTTTGCCCGGGCGTCCAGCTCTTGGAAGAGTCTTGGTGGTTCCAACTTCTTCCATTTAAGAATGATGGAGGCCACTTTGTTCTTGTACCTTCAATGCTGCAGAAATGTTTTGGTTCCCTTCCCAGATCTGTGCCTCGACACAATCCTGTTTCAGAGCTCTACGGACAATTCCTTGGACCTCATGGCTTGGTTTTTACTCTAGCATGCGCTGCCAACTGTGGGACCTTATATAGACAGGTATATGCCTTTCCAAATCATGTCCCTTCAATTGAATTTACCACAGGTGGACTCCAAGTTGTAGAAACATTTCAAGGATGATCACTGAAAACAGGATGCACCGGAGTTAAATTGAGTCTCATAGCAAATGGTCTGAATAGTTATGTAAATAATATTTCTGTACGCAAAAAATCTAAACCTGTTTTCGCTTTGTCATTATGGGGTATTGTTTGTAGATTGCTGAATATGTGTTATATAATCCATTTTAGAATAAGTCTGTAATGTGGAAAAAGTCAAGCGGTCTGAATACTTTCCGAAGGCAGTGTTCTCAGCTGCCCTAATATTCCATACTGGTGTTCAGGTACAAGAAACATGATTGATCCCTGTATTGATTGATATTTGTCAAATGTTACAACTCGTAAACATTGATACATTTGATTATGGTGTCTAAGGTTATGTACTCTCTCAGGCTTTTTAAAATCATTACAGTGAAATGTCCTTATTTTCACTTGCGTTCTTGTTTTAGGACAGAAGTAGTCTAGATTTCTGGTGGTTAATTAAACGGTTCTATCTCTCTACCACCCTCTAGTTAGAAACAAATATTTCCCCCCTACTTCTTTCAGAATGGTTTAGTCCTAGCTAGGCTGTAATTTTCCCTGCAGCGTTAAACTGTGCTAGGGTGGGGGAGGGGTGGTACTAAGTGTGTCAGGCTGTGCACTCTAGTACTGACCGTGCTTCTAGCCTGAGTTTTTTGCGGGCAAAAAGCAGTCTCTGGGCTGCATGCTTCTGCCAAAGTTACTAAAAAGGTATATTTTGCATTTGTTTTAATAGGTTTTAGTATGGCCACTCTGATGTAAATCCTAAAAGGGAGAATCATTTTGTTTCCATCCTTTTGTTCTGAAGGTGTTACATTGTGTTGTTTGTCAGCCTGTGCTGGGTCAGTTTTTCCTGTGTTGAGCCCTGAGGCTGAGACTATGGTGGTTTCACTGTGCGCACAACCTTGCACAAGAACACTCTATGCTGAAACAGATGGAACAGTCCAACCTTAGCCCCCCTCACCCTCCTGCTTTTTTCTTCTTCCTCCCTCTGCTGTTGCTAGTACCCTCAATCAACACAGCCGAACAAATCGCGCGCACGACCTCTGTCCAACGGAAGGCCTACTTCTCCAGACTACTCCTGTTCAAGGTTTACTTGAATTTTAGATTTGAAAGAATCTTGTACACCTATACCCATGTTGCTCTATTCTGACTAGTATCTTGGACTACATTTCAGTATTTCACTTGGCTACTGTTGAAATGTGTTTTTTTTGCTAAAGAGTGCTACAGTAACCACGATTCCGAAACGTAGATAATATACGTTTTTTTGTGTTATTTTTAAATCATATTTTGTGCAATGGGGCTGTTTGTTTTGTATTAGGATAAATATTTGTATATATTTTCTGTATTCGTAAAGTAGCATTTTTGGCTTTTAGATTTTCATGCCCTGCTATTTGTGAGAGGAAGTGAGAGGGTCAGAACAGTTTGGAGAGAATGCTGGAAGCCTTAAGCATTATGTTAGCAGCAATGCTTTGCGATCATTCCGAATATGTAAGAAACTTTTGTCTGACAAGGGAAAACTGTATTGAATAATCATTGGCACCGGAACAAGAACAGAAGCTTAAACAGGAAGGTGATATCTTCATATCTACCAAAATGTTCTCCTATTGGTTTCCTGGCTAATGGAGTTCTATTGGGATCTTAGAAAATAAAACTGTAAATGTGACAAATATCCAAACTGGGTCTGATCAACACTGGGATAGGAACACTAATCAAAACTCATGTTGCATGACTCCTCCCGCCTTGCTACTGATTGAAAACACACCGGGGGTATGAAAGGTAGAGATCATCTTGGATCGAGTCCAGTTAACAAACGTCTCATTATTCTGAGGTTGTCATTAGTCTTTGTTGAGGCAGTGAAAAGTAAGTGGAGGAATTCTTGAAGATTTCTGCAGACCACCTAGGTCAGCTAAATCAGTCGTGAATGTAAAATTCACCTTAAAATGTTTACTCAACATTGCTGCGAGCGATAGCCTCCATTTTCCTGTGTCTTGAGAGATCTGAAATCGAAGGGAATTTACACTGAAATAGTCATCTGAATGAAGTTCCTGAAATATATGCTGGTAGCCTGAGGATGCAGCTCTCATAGGCATAGCAACAGAACATTAGAGCACTCTGCACTTGGGTTAAAAGGCTCTGATTAACAGGAGAGAACATTCACTAAATACAATTGTAACTTGGACTAGGCTTGAAGCCCAACCCGTCTCTGCTAACTTTTTGGTTTGACCATATCCTCTCACTGCTGTGTAGCAAGACAGGCAAGAGTTTATTTAACTTGTGTTCGTATTTAATTTGTGTTCGTATTGCCCTATGCTTATGGTTGTAAGATCAGCAGTATTTTACAAGGACTTACATTGACAAATGATAGGAATTGCCTAGCTGTATACCTGCACACTTTTTAAACTTAATTTTGAGATGTTTTCCAGTGCATGGACTTTTCAGTCACACCTGTTGCTGATAGGTGTATATAATCGAGCACGCAGCCATGCAATCTCCATAGACAAACATTGGCAGTAGAAGGGCCTTACTGAAGCTCTCAGTGACTTTCAACTTGGCACCGTCATAGGATGCCACCTTTCCAACAAATCAGTTGGTAAAATGTCTGCCTCAGCCGCAAAGTGATAGGCCACACAAGCTCACAGAACGTGACCGCCGAGTGCTGAAGCATGTCGCGTGTAAAAATTGTCTGTCCTCCGTTGCAACACTCACTACCGAGTTTCAAACTGCTAATGGAAGCAACTTCATCACAAGAACTGTTCGTCGGGAGCGGCATGAAATGGGTTTCCATTTGCCGCTCACAAGCCTAAGATCACCATGCGCAATGCCAAGCGTCGGCTGGAGTGGTGTAAAGCTCGCCACCATTGGACTCTGGAGCAGTGAAAACGCGTGCTCTGGAGTGACAAATCACATTTCACCATCTGGCAGTCCGACGGACCAATCTGGGCTTGGTGGATGCCAGGAGAACGCTACCTGCCTGAATGCATAGTTTCAACTCAAGTTTGGTGGAGGAATAATGGTCTGGGGCTATTTTTCATGGTTCGGGCTTGGCCCCTTAGTTCCAGTGGAGGGAAATCTTAATGCTACAGCATACAATTACATTCCAGACGATTCTGTGCTTCCAACTTTGTGGCAACAGTTTGGGGAAAGCCCTTTCCTGTTTCAGCATTGCAATGCCCCTGTGAACAAAGCGAGGTTCATACAGAAATGGTTTGTAGAGATTGGTTTGGAAGAACTTGACTGGCGTGCACAGCGCCCTGACCTCAACCCCATAAAACACCTTTGGGGTGAATTGGAACGCCAACTGCGAGCCAGGCCTAATCGCCCAACATCAGTGCCCGACCTCACTAATGCTCTTGTGGCTTGTGGCTGAATGGAAGCAAGTCCCCGCAGCAATGTTCCAACATCTAGTGGAAAGCCTTCCCAGAAGAGTTTAGGCTGGTTTAGCAGAAATGGGGGGACCAACTTCATATGAAAGCAGGTGTCCACATACTTATATTTATAATGCGCTGCAATCACGGATGTGCCCATACATTTTTTAAGCCTTTCTTAATTTTACACATCTGTGAATTGTGCTGCTGTTTGGCCACACCCCTCTAGAATTGTTGTGAGCTATGAACAGAACACAGTACTACTAGCCTAGTAAATCACTAGTGTTTGTCAGAGGAGACAAACATTACCAAAGGAATAGAAGCAAGGACAAGATGGGGATGAGGAGTCTTTTTTACCCAGTTTGGAGGTATACAGTGGACAGTTTACACCTATTGCAGACCAGAAACCAATCATCTATGGCCCACATCAATCAGTAAATGCTGCAGTATATAGTACAGTGGAGGACTAGCTTGAACCGCATCATGGAGCTTCAGGAGAAAATATACCCAAACTAAATACATTTAATCTAATTGATCAGCATAACCTTACACAACATTATGTGGGATGGATGAGGAAGTACATCATAACTACATCGTTTTTACAAAAAAAATGTTTTTTTCCAAACTTAAACTAACCCTTTATACAAATAACTTACGAAACCTATGCAAAATTTGGCATATGGTGCAAATAACTTATTAACATGGATGTGACTTGATACACTATTGTACTACAGTGGATTGGATGCGTGTTCAGTTAGCAGCGTGTGAGGGCTCAGCTTGGCTGGCTGAGCACACATCAGAGCCGGTGGCCATTTTGTTTTTTCTGCAGTGAATCCAGAATGCGGGTAATGAAAGAGTGGGGGAGGGGAAGACTGCGCAGAGTGCAATAACATTGGAATGTGAACTGAGTCGTTGTAACATAATAGAATGTGATTTCACCTTATTAGTTTTATATCAAGGAAACTCATATCAGAGGTGAGAAAATCATATGATAATAGTTGATATAGTAAATGAATGAGGCAAAATGTTACTGAACGTATTATTTTTCATCATCCATTCGAAGGCCATTTTTTAAGTCGAAGGACATAATAAAAATGTTTGATAAATGATCAAACTCAAAATAGATCTCGAAAACCCCCCTTATCTGTATTGATATGAGGGGTAGCTGTGCGCTTAGTTGTAACAGAGTGTCATTGGTATGTAGGCTAGCGTAGCCTGCAGCTCTGTCTGCCTAGAGCTGTAACTTAGTTGGCACACTCTGTAAAGGACGCGCTCTCTCTGTGTGTAGGTTGCTTAACGGATGTTGTAAAATTTCTGTGACTGTTTGTCATGTGATACCAGGCTGCACATTGAAGTCAAAGGCACATGGGGTGGGGCCACCAGCAACGTGGCCTATTTATATAGCTGTAAGCAGTCTACTGCAGTCTGTCTAGGCAGCAATGCAGCAACAATGCAGTAGACTGTTGTACCTGGAACTGATACAATAATGCAGTTTCTTGGGCCTGGAACTTATTGAGTTTACAGGGCCAAACTAAAGCACCTGATGACCTAGCTCAATTTAATATGCTGGGTGAAAATCAATTGGTTCGGATAGCAGTATCTGCCAATTTCTGAGAAACATTTAGAAAAAATTACCTACTCCTCACCTCAATATCATGGTTATTTTGTTGTTTCGCAGATGTGTTCGTTATTTGGAAACCACTGCATTTTGATGAGTGATAATGTCAAGTACTACTAGTGACGTGCGTAACCTGTCCCTAAAATGTCACTTGGGATCAGACAGCAATGCTAGGTAACGGTTTCACTACGTCAGCTAGAATGGTGTATCGTAACTAGGCTAAAGGCCTATTGCTCCATGTGTAGGTTGCTATGACCAAATAGTTTGAATATATTTGTATAGTATTAGTCAGTTTTTCTTTTTTTATATATCATTTTTATAGTATTTTACAGTTTCTCTGACTGCTGTCTGTAATTTCTGCTCATATTTGGACTGTTCAGGCGAGGCAGATGGTTAATCATCTTCCATTATTCACACTGTAGTTTGTCCGTGCCTTTAGCTTGGAATTCATTATTTTTATGTTTTATCTCTGTATTGCTCCTGTGGAGCCTTCTGCACAAACTGATCAGTTCTGTGCCGAAAATGTACTTTCAATGCTCCATTTTGTCGTCATCCTCTGTGTGAAGCCTGTTGTGCGAGTTTGTCTGTGTGTTTGGTGGTTGTTCTAGAAAATTGTGAAACGATTATCTGGACATTTCAAGGTGTATCTTGAAGCACAGAAGCCTAAGTAATGATAGTACATCTCATTCGTGAAGACTAGCCTACCCTTTTTTGGCTGGTTTTTGGCCATTGTGGAATGTCAAACTGTCAGGAGCTTTGCAACACCCACGGCCTGTTCTATTATTAATTATTAAGGCCACCATCTCTTGACTAGTAAAACATGTCTGCAACTTGTTTTTTTATGATGTACTTATTAATGAAAGGCTCTATATGTTGCTGAAATGTGCTTTAAGTCGTTACATTTAATTAATAATAAATACGTTTTTTCCCCCTCTAGGTTATTAGATCCTGTTGGTGTCAAATCCATGATCGGAAACCTCCAGGTGAGATATTATTTTAAATCTAATATAATAAAGGACCACTGAAACCCCTAGGTCACATTTGACTAAATACAAAAATCCATATGAATGTCATATTTTGTATATTGGCCTATTGTTCTTAATGATTGTATCAATGTCACTGTAACTATGAGAAAATGACTGTCAGCAGAAATATAAACTCCATAAGCACAAATTGGAACCTAGCCCCGACACTGGAATGCGTTCGACAATTGGAACTGTATAAGGTAAATCATGCAGTCCTTGCATAACTCTTCCTCACTGTTGCCAACGGAGCCTGTATCTAGGGGCCCTGATTGGCTGAGGAAAAGGACCAATAGGAGCGAAGGGGAGGGACAAAAACAAGTAATGTTGCTGCCATCCTCTGGGATAATGTCATATCCGTGCTGCAGACTGGGCCGGCTGTGTTGGATTTGACAACGCAAAAGCTTGTCAGCCAATTGAAGAGAGGGATAGTGTTCTTACAGTGAAAAGTATAGTATTCTGTCATGTTAGTGTGTTCGTCACCCCTGGACCACATGGCATCTCAAGTTTGCAATCCTGAGGACAAAAAGTTGTGAGCGAACATGCTGGACTAAACTTCAGTGGAGAGGAAGCTGGACTTGAGACAATTTTGATAGACTTCTGCTGAGTCACTCTTTCTGCTGAAATTGACTCTTGTATAGAATGGTTCTGTTTGCTGAGCTCACAGTGAAAAAGAACCTTCTAGAATAGAACAAAGAGGGGAAAAACATACCAACAGGGTTCTACAGTGACCCCTAGTGGTGTCCCAGAACACTGCATTGATTTGGCCTTAAAGATAGCTCATCTGTACCCATTGTAGTGGGTAGAAGCTAGGTGGGTGGCGCAGGCGCTGTTAGCATTCCCGAGGAGGATTCTTTCGTGACCCGTTCCAACTAACATCCCCATCCCTCCTTGTCACTCCTCAGGTTAAAATGGAAGTTGCTGTGGCAGAAGAGAAGAAGAAGATATTCCGAGCCAGGAAAACCATGAAGATAAGCGACCGCCAGCAACTGGAGTCTCTCCACAGCACATTGTCGTCCCCCGTCCCGCCCCTGTCCAATTCCAATTCCAGCTCTCCCCCTCCCCGTAGCCCACTGACGAACGGTACGCACACAGAGGATGCACAGAAGGGGGCAGACAGAGAGCAAAACGACGTTACGGTGACATCTCGTTCCACAACCCCAGTCTCCCCTACCTCCCTGACCTCTCGATCCCCTCCCCTTGCTCTGTCTCTATCGTTGTCTCCCTCCCCACCAACCTCCCAAAGCCCCAAAGCCAAGGAAGATGCCACTCCCTCCCCCTCATCGCCATTCCACAACCTAAACGACGTACTGAAAAAGATGGAGGAAGAGGGAAAGAAAAGCGAGTGTTCCACGTCCCCTTCCAATAAAGACAAGGAAGGAAAGGATACAGAGATGGAGGTGGCAAAGACGGACGAGAAAGAAGAGAAAGCACCTGAGACCGAGAAAGAGGTTTGTATGAGAACGAGTGAGAGGAGCTGAAATATGGATAAATGGGAAACATTGGAAGTTAAGGAAAATGGGGGTTATAGTTGAAAAGTGTTGAAGTTGGCATTGTTAGGGGTCCAAGCACCGCGAGTAGGATTTTTTTTTCTCCATGTGTTTGTTGAGTTTGGCGGCTAAAATACAAACTTACCTGGATGTTCTCTTCTCCAGGAGGCCTGCACTACAACTGGAAAGAGCCATGAGGACCAAGCCCCTATGGATCAGTATCCTCTGGACTCTCCATTCTCTCCCGTCTCACTCGCCATGTCTGACAAAGAGTCTGGGAAGGAAAAGATGACAGAGCAGAAAGAAGACACCGTGGCCATGGAAACGGATACGGACAAGGACCATACAGAGACCAAGGCCTCTGAGGCCTCCACTTCCACGGAAGAGAAACCTTCCTCCCCCAAGGCCGCTACCATGGCCCCCCCTGTTCCCACCCCCTCCCCCTCTGCTGCCCCTGAGCCGGATCAGGACATCAAAGAAGAGTTGGTGAAGAAGGGAGAGAAGAAGAAAGACGATAGTCAGAAAGAGAAGGAAGGAGTAACGAAGGAGGAAAAGATGGAGGTAGTTTCTGTGAAAAAGGAGATGAAAAAGGAGAAACAGAATGTTGCCGGGTGTTCTACCTCATCTCTTGCCTCCTCCACCTCTACATCCACAAGTGACAAAGGTATGAAATGATAGAATCTGCAAGACCTGAAAAATCATCCAGAGTTGACTGACACTACTATGCCAGCTATGTTTCAGTTTCAACAATACAGGAAAAACATCAAAAATTAATAACATACACACAAGCATACTGCACAGGAAATTAAATCACATGACCATTAACCAAAGTAATCTGATTAAACTAAACCAGAACACTTTGTCTCAACAGGGGTGAAGGTGAAGGAGGAAAAGAGCTCCTCTTCTGGACAGAAGCGTCCCTTGTTGGAAGGTGACGAGAAAGATGGAGGGAAGGTTGAAAGAGATGGGAAGAGGCAGAAGGTGCAGGGCGTGGAGTTGGAAGCTCAGCTCGAGTTGAAAATCACCGCGAAAGGTGGCAGTCGCCTAAAACTTGAAAAGGTTGGTCTGGCTGGAATTGATGATACCTGTTCTCACGTATTAGCATTTTACCCACAGGTTTAAGACTTTACCCCCAGTCAGGTATAAAGTAACTCTCAAACAATATTGCCCCACACTATCTAGCCCTAAATTGCATCTTGAGCTCATCCTACGTTTCTCTTCTTCTCAGGTTCTGCAGAAAATGGTTGAGGAGCGGTTGAGGGCGCTGCAGCTCACCGTCTTCGACCAAGGTTTACAGGAGCTAAAAGACCGGGTAGAAAAGATTGATTGTGCCACAAAACACCAGAGCACCCTTAACACACTACAGGTAAGCTAGCTACATGTTAAACTACTAGTAACGGTTATGTTACAAGTCGATTTGACAATAGTCATTAGTCACAACAGTCAGAAATAGTCGTCAATGGTTATAGTCAGCAATAGTCATAGTTTTCAATAGTCACCAAATTCAGAAATGCTAATTAAAATCCTTACAAATGGAAAGTCTCACAGGTTCTCACTGTTTCTTACCCTTTTTCAGGCCAAGATTGCTAGATTAGCAAAGAAATTCGGAGAAGCCAACCAGGCCTCGGAGAACAAAAGAAAACAGGAGGTAAGAAATGTTGTTAATTTATGGGACTCCAGTGTCTCAGATATATTTTTGAAAGTCATCTACTACTCATCGATATTAGTTAAAACTGCAATATGTAACTTTTTGGGTGACACGACCAAATTCACATAGAATTGTGAGTTATTGAGATCTGTCATTCTCATTGAAAACAAGTCTAAGAAGCGGTAGTTCTGTTTATTTCTATGCTTCCCGTTCGAAATATTTGTTTTTGCGTCTTTTGCGTTTGGTTTTATACACCAGCTTCAAACAGCTGAAAATACAATATTTTTGGTTATGGAAAATATATTTCACAGTGGTTTAAATGGTACAATGATTCTCTACACTATACTTGCTTGTTTTGTCACATAAACTAAAATTAGATGAACAATTTGAATTTTAGCAACCAGGAAATGGCGTAACGAATTCTGCATATTGCAACTTTAATATCAAACAGACAATTAAATAAAAATTGCTGAGGGTGTTAGCTAAAGGTGTCACCATGGCGTGTGTTCGCAGGCACTAACGTCCCCTGTTGCCAAGGCTGCACCTGCTACAAACACCATTCCGACACAACGGTAAGAGTTCGGTCCTACTGCCAATGTACTACTTCCTCATTTAGAAAAGCTTTTAGTCATTTGAATGCATTTCCTCCTGTGAATCACAAGTGAACAGTAATCAAAAACGGGATTGCATTGCCTCTAGTCTTATGAAGATGTTGGTTTCAATCATTCTTTTAGTTTGTTTGCAGTCTTGTGTTAATCACCATTGGCAATCATGGATGGCAATTCCAAAACTTTCACATATTCCATAGTTTCCTTTTTTTCCCATCTCTTATGACAGCACATTCCCATTGCTTGTATTCTCCAGCATAAAAATGTATTTTCTGTATTTGTAATTCAAATCATGCAGAAGGAAAGCTGTGTGTTAGTCATTGCATGGGGCTATACTAGCTATCATTGTGCCTTTGTATCAACGTGACAATACCGGCCTGAAGCCAATGAATGCCACACGTGGAGTCAATCACAACGTGTGATTGAATGTGTGGTGACTCTGCACAGGATCGTTGTCAATAAAACTGAGGCTGGATTAAATTCTCGGGGAGATTGGATTAAAAAGCAACAACATCTGCTAAAAACCATAATAACGGGAAACAAAGATGATACCTTTCGAGGGTATTCTCTGATGTACAAGACCGACTTCTTTTTTGTTCGCTTAGTGCCTACCCGTCAGGCATTTTCAAACCAAAATCCCCACATGAAATCAATCATCATTTTGCTTTGGATAAAACAAACGAACAGCGGTTCGGTTTTGCGTCTTTTCTTTTGCACACCACCATGGTTCCAGGTCCTGAGTCTTGTGACGTTATACAATGCGCCAAAGCTTGAGAAAACAAGCTTTTAAAAGCTGTGCAGACAGTGTTCACAGCACCCGATCCAACTGCACCTCTCCTCTCAACAGCGTGCTCCGAATGCATCCAAAGCTGGAGCTGCAGTCTGAAGAGGGGGCATGGCGGAGAGGGGAGCTGGCGACCTCTATTGGTTGGATTAAGAATGAAATGAAGGAGGAGGAAGAATCCGAAGAAGAGTATGAAGAGATATCTGAGGAAGAGGAATTTGAGAAGCCTTCATTCAACCTAAGACACCAGCCTGCTAGAAGAGATGGGTCACAGCAGCAGTCACCACAGCAACCGAGTGGAGGAACTAGGGTTCGTTCAGACATAATGCTGCGTCCCATCTCCACGGACAAGGAGAGACAGCTTTACCTGCGCTCTAAGAATGCTGCCAGGAAGGCCAGATCCGATCGTTATGCAGTATTCCTGTTCCGGAACCTGGTCTCGTACGAGAACTACGTGAAGTGGGTCACCACGGTGAACTACGTCGGAACGTTGGGCAAAGACGCGCTGCCCGCTAACCTGCGCGAAACCATGAAGAAATATTTGGAACAAAGGTTCAACAAACTGTATGCCAGAGACTGGAAAAAGATCAGGGACTCCATCAATGAGATCCTGAGAGTGAAGAGACTACAGTTCTTCTTTGAATCAGACTTTAATTTGACTTAAACATGTTTGATTGGGAAGGTGCCATTTTCCACAGTAGTCGTGTTGCACTTTTATGTTTTGTATGGAATTATGGAAACGACATAGTCTTGAGATAGTTGCAATCGTCACTTTTATTTTACCAACGTTAACAGTAATATAATTGCATTCTAGCCCCATGAAACATTTTATTTGTTCATAATATTTCCAGTTCCTAATGTACTGAACTAAATAAAGGTCTGGAATTACTATATATAAAAAACATGTTATATATCATTACAACACAAATGTATACCAAAATGTTTTCTTTAATGTACAGTACCAAAAATGTTAAACAACCTGCAAACACTTCATGATTTTCATAACAGAATAACACAAACAACTCAAGAATGATACCTATACACTAAACAAGTCCTCAAGGAATTCGTAAAAATTCAATGCAAAAAAGTACAAACAACAGAATACACATAACAAACACACACAAAAATATCTGTAAACACATCATAATGTTACAAACACAGGGGGGGAAACTGAAGAAGACCGAGCCAGAAGACAGAATAATAGTAAACTGGCAAAGTGTGGCAAAGAGGCCGCCAAATTACAGGAAGACTTTTTCTCTGGTCTGTCTCAATATGATCTCTGACCTATTTTTAAACAAGCCAACTGAATGCAAATCACATCTCTTTCAATTACCTTAAATTATTTTGGAAAAAATGATTAAACTCAATGCAAACACACATCTTTCCAACAGGGCAGTAGCAGCTGTCGTAAAGCAGCCCATGACTAGCCCAGTCTCTACCAACCTTACAGGTAAGACCTCCCTTACCTGTCAATAGGATGTTTCACCTATCATGGGGATTGAATGACCCTGAGATCAAGTTATGAGATAAAGAACAACACCAACTGATAGTGCGTTCTGACCTGTCATGGAATAGGATTTTAAAGTTAAAATCTAAACTCGCCATTCCTTTCCTCTCTCCTGTTGTCTTTCCAGTTACTCCGGTGAAGCAGCCCAAACCTGTCCCCACTACCACTACGGCCACTGCCATGGTAACACAGGGCTCCATCCTGCAGCTGATCCCCACCTCCTCTAGCTCCGCCTCCCTGTGCACCGTCACCTCCCAGAGCGGCCCCACCGGCACCCTGCTCCTCAAGACCACCTCTGGCTCCAACGTGGTGGGCCAGAATGGCCAGCCGCTCCTCATCCAGCTGCCTCTCTCTGCCATGGCCAACGGCGGGGCCGGAACCCTGGTCAACATCCCTGTGTCCTCCTTCGCCGCAGTCAACTCGCTCAACAAGGCCAAGACCACTACTCCCACCACTACCTATATCCTCAAGGCCGGCCCCACCACCTCCACCATGGCCGGCCCCACCACCTCCACCATGGCCTTGCAGCCCATCTCCACTACCCAGCTCTCCCCAGCCATGTCCCCAGCCCAGATGACCCTGGCTCGGGCTGTGTACCAGGGGGGCACTGGGGGAATCAGTACGCCCAGTGCTGGGATGTCAGTGACCACAGCCAGGGCGCCGGTTCAGGCGTCCTCTGGTCCAGCCGCTACGGGCTCGGCAGCTCCAGGACCTCCTTCGGGGACGGCTATGACGTCAAAGACAGGTGAGTTTTCTAGCAACAGGCCTGATAACAATATCCTATACTGTATGTGGACAAAAATAATAATTGCATTTATATATACAGTTGAAGTCGGAAGTTTACATACACTTTAGCCAAATACATTTAAAATCAGTTTTTCACAATCGTGTCATTTAATCCTAGTAAAAATTAGGTCAGTTAGGTCAGTTAGGATCACCACTTTATTTTATGAATGTGAAATGTCAGAATAATAGTAGAGAGAATTATTTCTTTCAGCTTTTATTTCTTTCATCACATTCCCAGTGGGTCAGAAGTTTAGTATTTGGTAGCATTGCCTTTAAATTGTTTAACTTCTTTGATATAGGGTGCAGCATTTTCACTTTTGGATCAATTGCGTGCCCATAGTGAACTGCCTCCTACTCTGTCCCAGATGCTAATATATGCATATTATTATTACTATTGTATAGAAAACACTCTGAAGTTTCTAAAACTGTTTGAATGATGTCTGTGAGTATAACAGAACTCATATGGCAGGCAAAAACCTGAGAAAAAATCCAAACAGGAAGTGAGAATTCTGAGGCTGGTCGATGTTAAACTCATCGCCTATTCAATTCCCTGTAATAAATGGATCTGTTTGCACTTCCTACGCCTTCCACTAGATGTAAACAGTCGGTAGAACGTTGAATGAAGTTTATACTGTGTTTTGGGGCCGGATGGGAGGGGAATGAGTCAGTGGTCTGGCAGATTGCCAGTTCCTGGTCATGCGCTTTCCTCATGATATCGCCTTGCGTTCCATAACTTCTACAGACATGAAGGAATGCTCCGGTTGGAAAGTTATTGGATGTATATGATAACAACATCCTGAAGATTGATTCTCTACTTACTTTGACCAGTTTATTCGACTTGTAATATAACTTTTTAAAGTTTTCGTCCAACGTTTGCCTGCATCTGCGCGAGCGTTTGGACACGTGTACTACACATGCTAGCAAAAGTAGCTACTTGGACATAAGTAATGGACATTATCGAACAAAATAACGATTTATTGTGGAGCTAGGATTCCTTGGAGTGCATTCTGATGAAGATGATCAAAGGTAAGGGAATATTTATGATGTAATTTCGTATTTCTGTTGACTCCAACATGGCTGAGAAATGTTGTTAAATCTGAGCGCCGTCTCAGATTATTGCATGGTGTGCTTTTTATGTAAAGTTTTTTTGAAATCTGACACAGCGGTTGCATTAAGAACAAGTGTATCTTTAATTCTATGTAAAACATGTATCTTTCATCAAAGTTTATGATGAGTATTTCTGTTATTTGACGTGGCTCTGCAATTTCTCCGGATATTTTGGAGGCATTTCTGAACATGGCGCCAAAGTAAACCGAGATTTGTGGATATAAATATGCACATTATCGAACAAAATATAAATGTATTGTGTAACATGGTGTCCTATGAGTGTCATCTGATGAAGATCATCAAAGGTTAATGATTAATTTTATCTCTATTTCTGCTTTTTGTGACTACTATCTTTTGCTGGGGAAATGGCTGTGTTTTTCTGTGGCTATGTACTGAGCTAACATAATTGTTTGGTGTGCTTTCCCCGTAAATCCTTTTTGAAATCAGACATGTTGGCTGGATTCACAACATGTGTAGCTTTAATTTGGTGTCTTTCATGTGTGATTTCATGAAAGATTGATTTTTTAGTAATATATTTGAATTTGGCACGCTACATTTTTTTCTGGGTTTTTAGCCAAGTGGGACGCTACCGTCCCACATATCCCAGAGAAGTTAACTTGGGTCAAACTTTTCGGGTAGCCTTCCACAAGCTTCCCACAATAAGTTGGGTGTATTTTGGCCCATTCCTCCAGACAGAACTGGTGTAACTGAGTCAGGTTTGTAGGTCTCCTTGCACGCACACGCTTTTTCAGTTCTGCCCACAAATTTTCTACAGGATTGAGGTCAGGGCTTTGTGATGGCCACTCCAATACCTTGACTTTGTTGTCCTTAAGCCATTTTGCCACAACTTTGGAAGTATGCTTGGGGTCATTGTCCATTTGGAAGACCCATTTGCGACCAAGCTTTAACTTCCTGACTGATGTCTTGAGATGTTGCTTCAATATATATCCACAGAATTTTTCTTCCTCGTGATGCCATCTATTTTGTGAAGTGCACCAGTCCCTCCTGCAGCAAAGCACCCCCACAACATGATGCTGCCACCCCCGTCCTTCACGGTTGGGATGGTGTTCTTCGGCTTGCAAGCCACCCTTTTTTCCTCCAAACATAACGATGGTCATTATGGCCAAACAGTTATATTTTTGTTTCATCAGACCAGAGGACATTTCTCCAAAAAGTACGATCTTTGTCCCCATGTGCAGTTGCAAACCGTTGTCTGGCTTTTTTATGGCGGTTTTGGAGCAGTGGCTTCTTCCTTGCTGAGCGGCCTTTCAGGTTATGTCGATATAGGACTCGTTTTACCTTGGATATAGATACTTTTGTACCTGTTTCCTCCAGCATCTTCACACGGTCCTTTGTTGTTGTTCTGGGATTGATTTGCACCTTTTGCACCAAAGTACGTTCATCTCTAGGAGACAGAATGCGTCTCCTTCCTGAGCGGTATGATGGCTGTGTGGTCCCATGGTGTTTATACTTGCGTACTATTGTTTGTACAGATGAACATGGTACCTTCAGGCATTTGGAAATTGCTCCCAAGGATGAACCAAACTTGTGGTGGTCTATAATTATTTTTCTTTAGATTTTCCCATGATGTCAAGCAAAGAGGCACTGAGTTTGAAGGCAGGCCTTGAAATACATCCACAGGTACACTTCCAATTGACTCAAATGATGTCAGAAGCTTCAAAAGCTATGACATTATTTTCTGGAATTTTCCAAGCTGTTTAAAGGCACAGTCAAGTTAGTGTATGTACACTTCTGACCCACTGGAATTGTGATACAGTTAATTATAAGTGAAATAATCTGTCTGTAAACAATTGTTGGAAATATTACTTGTGTCATGCATAAAGTAGATGTCCTAACCGATTTGCCAAAACTATAGTTTGTTAACAAGAAATTTGTGGAGCGGTTGAAAAACTAGTTTTAATGACTCCAACCTAAGTGTATATAAACTTCCGACTTTCAAAGGGCTCAAAGCACATCCACTTGCGATGTATAGCACCCAATGCAGCAAAATCCAAAAACCTGTTGTAAAAGAGAATATTATCTAACTGTTTTCTTTTCTATTTCTGTTCCATCCCTTTCAGATAACCAAGCAACAAGCTCTAATCCAACCAAAACGGGGGCTCGACCCAAAGGCTCCTTCATAGACCTCACTGAGGAGGAGGAGGAGGAGGAGGATGATGATGTGCTAGGTGAGAATGAATCCCAAAACCATCTCCAAATTCCTCCCTCTCAACTCGAGAGGTCCACTAAATGATTGATTTATGTCCTCTAAAATAGTGACTATTGTTGCTAATGATGTGAATGATTCTGGCTAAATAAATATTAATTGAATTCCCTCTTCTGTCGTCTTCTTAATTCCTTCTCTTTCATTCTGCAGTGACTGGTGTGAGAAAGGCCATTACGACTGCGGTATCGTCATCTTCAGTTACCCAGCGATCTACTGGACCTCCTCCGCTGATCAGCACTCCTAGTGGTGAGGCCTGCACGTTACATAGTCATTGATAATGACAATATACACAGGCAGTTAGGAAAGCTAAGGCTAGCTTTTTCAAACAGAAATTTGCATCCTGTAGCACAAACTCAAAAAAGTTCTGGGTCACTGTAAAGTCCATGGAGAATAAGAGCACCTCCTCCCAGCTGCCCACTGCACTGAGGCTAGGAAACACTGTCACCACCACTGATAAATCCACTATAATTGAGAATTTCAATAAGCATTCTTCTACGGCTGGCCATGCTTTTCACCTGGCTACCCCTACCCCGGTCAACTGCCCGGCACCCCCCACAACAACTCGCCCAAGCCTCCCCCATTTCTCCTTCACCCAAATCCAGATAGCTGATGTTCTGAAATAACTGCAAAATCTGGACCCCTACAAATCAGCCAGGCTAGACAATCTGGACCCTCTCTTTCTAAAATTATCTGCCAAAATTGTTGCAAATAAACTTTTGTTTTTGACCAAATACTTATTTTCCACCATAATTTGCAAATAAATTCATTAAAAATCCTGTGATGATGTGAAAAAAAAATGTGATTTTCTGGATTTTTTTCCCCTCATTTTGTCTGTCATAGTTGAAGTGTACCTATGATGAAAATTACAGGCCTCTCTCATCTTTTTAAGTGGGAGAACTTGCACAATTGGTGGCTGACTAAATACTTTTTTGCCCCACTGTATAAATGCAAAAATATAAATGCAACATGCAACAATTTCTAAGATTTTATGGAGTTACAGTTCATATGAGGAAATCAGTCAATTGAAATAAATTCATTAGGCCTTAATCTATGGATTTCACATGCTGGAAATACAGATATGCATCTGTTGGTCACAGATACCTTAAAAACAGTGGGCCTCACAATGGGCCTCAGGATCTCTTCACAGTATTACTGTGCATTCAAATTACCATCAATAAAATGAAATAGTGTTCGTTGTCTGTAGCTTATGCCTGCCCATACCATATCCCCACTGCCACCATGGGGCACTCTGTTCACATTGTTGACATGAGCAAACAGCTCGCCCACACAACGCCATAAATATGGTCTGCGGTTGTGAGGCCGGTAGGACATACTGCAAAATCTCTAAAACGGCGATGAAAGAAATCAACATTAGCCTCCCGGGTGGCGCAGTGGTCTAGGGCACTGCATCGCAGTGCTAGCTGCGCCACCAGAGTCTCTGGGTTCGCGCCCAGGCTCTGTCGCAGCCGGCCGCGACCGGGAGGTCCGTGGGGCGACGCACAATTGGGCTAGCGTCGTCCGGGTTAGGGAGGGTTTGGCCGGTAGGGATATCCTTGTCTCATCGCGCTCCAGCGACTCCTGTGGCGGGCCGGGCGTAGTGCGCGCTAACCAAGGGGGCCAGGTGCACGGTGTTTCCTCCAACACATTGGTGCGGCTGGCTTCCGGGTTGGAGGCTCGCTGTGTTAAGAAGCAGTGCAGCTTGGTTGGGTTGTGCTTCGGAGGATGCGTGGCTTTCGACCTTCGTCTCTCCCGAGCCCGTACGGGAGTTGTAGCGATGAGACAAGATAGTAATTACTAGCGATTGGATACCACGAAAACTGGGGAGAAAAGGGGATAAAATTAAAAAAAGAAGAAAAAAATAAAATAAGAAATCAACATTAAATTATCTGGCAACAGCTCTGGTGGACATTCCTGCAGTCAGCATGCTAATTGCACACTCCCTCAACTTGAGACATCTGTGACATTGTGTTTTGTGACAAAACTGCACATTGCGTGTATGGGACATTTCTGGGATCTTTTATTTCAGCTCATGAAACATGGGACTAACACTTTACAAGTTGCGTTTTTATATATTTTTTCAGTAATGATTATGATGGTCTTTGACAGGGTCATAAGCAAGCATTGTGGTGGGGCTGGCTGCATCATGTTATGAGTATGCTTGTCATTGGCAAGGACTAGGGAATTTTTTTAAATCCTAGAGGAAAACCTGGTCCAGTCTGCTTTCCAACAGACACTGGGAGACTGTCACCTTTCAGCAGGAGAATAACCTAAAACAAGGCCAAATATACACTGGAGTTGCTTACCAAGACAACGTTGAATGTTCCTGAGTGGTCTAGTTTCAGTTTTGACTTAAATCGGCTTGAATATCTATGGCAAGACTTGAAAATGGCTGTCTAGCAATGATCAACAACCAACTTGACAGAGCTTGAAGAATTGTAATAATAAAATTATGTGCAAAGCTCTTAGACTTACCCAGAAATAGTCACAGCTGTAATCTCTGCCAAAGGTGATTCTAATATGTATTGACTCATCGGGGTTGAATACTCTAATCAAGACGTTTTATTTTTTTATATTTTTTTATATACAAATATTATAATTTTACTTCTACTTTCACATTTAGTATTTTGTGTAGATCGTTGACAAAAAAATGACAATGAAATCAATTTTAATCCCACTTTGTAACACAGCAAAATGTGGAAAAAGTCAAGGGGTCATACTTGGACAAAAAATGTACGTTTAAACTTTTTCTAATGTTCGTATATGGACCCCATATCACCCTGATATTACTATAACACTCATTAGATTCTAATCTTAATTGCTGGATGTTTCATGATTGTGGTCAGTCAGTTGAAACAATTTAATAGAATTCCAAGGATATCTATTAGCCGAGCCATGCCTGTTACTCAATGTGTTATAAGTCAGCTCTATGTCTGTTTGCTCTGTAAAAGCGGTTCTGACTAAAAGTTTGCATTTTGTTGTTTTACTCAAAGAATCTTGTGAACAACGCAGATTTGAGGAGGGGATGCTTATTATGTTATCTAATTTGACATATTGTCCTCTCTTTACAGGCACAACATCAAGAGCATCTCCTCAACAGTCAGTTGGCGGTCCTCATCTGACAGTTCACTACCGCCCCCCTCTGGTGAGTTTGTTACCGCTGAATCTATTTCACATGTTCATATTTTTCTTTGATTCATTTGAGTTCCTATAAGATTATTTGAATGTCTTAATTTCTCAACATTTTAATGAATACGAAACAAACACAACACAATGAAATACAAATAGGCAGTTCCTTGGCCACCTATATAAAGTAATGACCTTGACCTATAAAGATTATCCTTACTTTTTATATTTAATATAGCATTTGTAAAATAACATTAAAAGTATATTTTCTGTGATGTACTGAAGGACATGTGTTTTTGTTACAAAGGTTAGTACTAGAGGGTGAAAAGGTGAAATCATCAAATATTTCAGAGAGATTTACTCACCTCATCACATTGATAGAGGGTCTTCAATGGGTCTTCTTTGTGATGTCACACACTGTCACATGATTACCATCATGTGATATGCTTTAAAATAGCTTTTTATCTTTGTTATACTGAATGACATTGATGAAGCGTAAAAGTCCGGAAAAAAGTTATTCAAGTTTAAAAAAAAAAAAAAATCGATACAGTATGTCGCCCATTACTCTATATATTGTTGCAAACACTAACACACACGAAATAAGATGGCGCCGACAAAGATGGTCACTCGCTTCAAGTCCTTAGGAAACTATGCAGTAATTTAGTTTTTTATGTATTATTTCTTACATTGTTAGCCCAGAAAATCTCAAGTGTTATTATATACAGCCGGGAAGAACTATTGGATATAAGAGCGACGTCAATTTACCTACAGTACGACCAGGAATACAACTTTCCCGAAGCGGATCCTTTGTTCGGCCCTCCGTCCTGGACATTGGATCTAATCCCAGAAGCCGACCGAAAACAACGTCGTCGCTGCAGGAAAGGCAGACTGAGCGGCCTCCTGGTTAGACTTGGAAGGCGAGCACACCACCCACCACTTCCGAGCAGATTAGTCGCCAATGTCCAGTCTCTAGACAACAAGGTGGAGGAAATTAGGGCATCAGTTGCCTTCCAGAGAAACAGCAGAGATTTTAACATTCTCTGTTTCACGGAAACATGGCGCTCTTGGAATATGTTGTCAGAGTCGGTACAGCCACCAGGTTTCTTCATGCATCACGTCGACAGAAACAAACACTGTCTGGTAAGAAGAAGGTCGGGGATGTATGCCTCATGATTAACAACGCATGGTGTAACAATAACAACATACAGGAACTAAAGTTATTTTGTTCAACTGACCTAGAATTCCTTAAAATCAAATTCCGACTGCATTATCTCCCAAGAGAATTCTCTTTGATTATAGTCACAGCCATGTATATACCCCCCAAGCAGATACCTCGACAGCCCTGAAAGATCTTCACTGGACTCTATGTAAACTGGAAACCATATATCCTGAGGCTGCATTTTTGTGGGGATTTTAACAAAGCTTATTTGAGAACAAGGCTTTCTAAATTCTACCAGCACATTGACTGTAGTACCCACTCGAGCAAAACACTGGACAACTGCTACTCTAACTTCCGTGATACATACAAGGCCCTCCCCCACCCTCCCTTCGGCAAATCCAACCACGACTCCATCTTGCTCGTACCGTCCAATAGGCAGAACCTCAAACAGGATGTACCCGTGACAGGAACTATTCAACGCTGGTCTGACCAATTGGAATCCACACGTCAAGATTGTTTTGATCACGTCGGCTGGAAAATGCTCCGGGAAGCCACGGACAATAACATCGATTTATACGCCGACTCGGTGAGCGAATTTATTAGGAAGTGCATTGGAGATGTTGTACCCACTGTGACTATTAAAACCTATCCCAATCAGAAACCGTGGATAGACGGAACCACCGCATTCAACTATGGAAAGAGATTGGGGAATATGGCCGAATATAAACAGTGTGGTTATTCTCTCCGCAAGGCAATCAAACAAGCGAAACGTCGGTATAGGAACAAAATGGAGTCGCAGTTCAACGGCCCAGACACAAGACGTATGTAGCAGGGTCTACAGGCAATTACGGACTAAAAATAGAAAACCAGCTACGTCACAGACACCGACGTCTTGCTTCCAGACAAGCTAAACAACTTCTTTGACCGCTTTGAGGATAATACAGTGCCACCGACTCGGCCCGCTACCGTGGCCGACGTAAGACATTTAAATGTGTTTACCCTCGGAAGGCTGCTGGCCCAGATTCATATTCCATCCCTTTACTTTTGTGTGTATAAGGTAGTTGCTGTGAATTTGTTATATTACTTGTTAGATATTACTGCACGGTCTGAACTAGAAGCACAAGCAATTTGCTACACTCGCATTAACATCTGCTAACCATGTGTATGCGACCAAATTTTATTTTATTTGAATTATGCTATGGGTGTTCATTTATATTTTTACGATGAATTTCTACATTTTAAAAACACTTTTGTCATTAGAATTTTAAACTATTTTATGGCATTTTAAGGTATTTCAAGGAACATTATCTTTATACTGTAGATGCCATTGTCTAATAAGGAAAGAGCTGCACGGCACAGACTAAAGATTAACGCAGATCCAGTTGCTAGGGAGGAAAGACTAGCCAGAAGAAAAGCAAGGTATTGTTTTCATGGCTTCATGCTACTGTCAGCAACAGAATAGGATATAATAGGATATAAAGCTGGGTGGATAACACTTAACATTAAGTTGCGCTATTACACTGTAGTTAATATTTTATTGCACTGCAGTTAAGGTATAAATGATGAATTATATTAGTTAATATAATATTACACACATACACAAATATGGATTAAAAATGGATTATGAATTATATTAGTTAAATGCTGCTTCACATTTGGGGCACTTTATGAAAAATTGAGACTGTACAAGTTTGAATTGAAGTAGTTTGATGGGCGTTTTATCTATCTATTTTGTGTAGGTATTTTGAAATTGCATTTGTGTACCTGCATTGAATAGAAATTTACCAGTTACAGTGTAACAATGCATAATACTTAACTATCATGTAATAATCCAACTTAATGCAATATAAAGTGTTTGCCGCAGGCTCAAATTACAGTAAAGTGATTATTATTAACATTAGCAGTGAAATAGTAACAAAACATGTTTGGGAGAGGGAGTTGATTTAACTTTGATTAAATGTTATCATTGTATAGCCTACTAATAACATTTAATGGCTGTGAGAAGTCCCACGGAAAAGGTGCACTCGATTGGGTTGGTGGTTCGGTTAAACGTTGTGCAGATGAGTTTGTCAAACTGGGCGGTGACCTCCAGAGCCCAAAGGAGCTCTACACCATGCTGGAGAAAAGGCAGTCAAGCGTAAAGTACTTCTGGATTGCTGAGGATGAGATTAACCGATTTTGATGAAGCACTTCCAAATGAGTTGCCAGCTGTCAAATGAACCTTAACAATCCACCAGATCATCGCAGAGGAACCTGGAAAGATCCCACATCGGGAGGTGTCCTGCTTCTGCTCCCGAGCAGGTATCTCCTGTAAGTGCAATGCTCCAACAAAGGTGGACTTTCAGAACCAAATGCAGAAGCAGAAGACAACCTGTCCACAATGGTGAAACCACCAGAGGACTTAAAAGGAAAGTTCATAATAGTCAATTACGATTACCAGCCATTTGTTGGCCAAGTTTTGAAGGTTGTGGGAGAGGAGATGGAAATCAGTTGCATGCAATAAGCAGCTGAAAGAAAGAATTAATTGCGTGGCCCCAAGTTAAGGACATCACATACTACTTCAAGTCGGATGTCCAAGCGGTAATCTCCGAACCAAAGCCGTGTACTATAAAACGAAGGAATTCAAAACTCTGCAACTCTGACTGGCAAAAGTTTACAGAGCTTTATTAGTCCAAATTCCAAGTTACACACTAGTTAGGCTACAGAATACTACATAGTCCTACACAAGAAAACGACATACACAAGCAATCTAAAAAGAAATCCATGTTTTAAAGATGTTATTGAATGATGAGTTCAGTTTGAGAACGTTGATGAGTTCCATTTGATGTTCAAACAATGGATTTGGTTAATATTCTGATGTTCAGAATACAGAAATGTTTTGTTTTGATGTTGGTGGAATAATTGTTTATGCATTTTTTTTTCAAATGCCTGATGTAATGTCATGGCATTACTTTGAGAAAGATATCCACTGTTTCATGAGGATTTTAAGCAAAACTAGTTTTCCCCCCAATGTTTATGGAATGTTTTTTAATTAATGCTTTGTTTGAAATGTTCAATGCTGATTTAATCCTATGTGAATGAAATTGTACCTCATGTGTCAGTTAAACTATGTTGTATAGTAAAACCCATTTTCTTTATGTGTGTGGCGTATGGGTCATTTCTCTCTCTCTCTAGTATGGAAGAGATTTAAGTTCAGCTAGCCTGCACATTTTAAACATCTTATCCTGTTTTTTAGTTTTATAACAAAAAATACCTAAAAGAAAAATACTATTGCTGCTACTAATAATAGTTCATAGGATCATCACATTTAATCAATATTTGTGGGCCGTAGTGATGTGTTATTCAGGGTAACAGAATATTGTCATACAGTATAACACCAGTATTTTATTAAAATACAATAACTTGCTTTTGTTGATTCAGAGACAAAAACAAATCTCAAAGGATGAAGTGAAAGATATTTTCATAGATTTTAGAATTATTTTCATTGTAAGGCAGAAAGTTTTGTAGAAAAAACCTTCAACAAATTGAGTTGTACCCATGACACATCAAATATGTGGTATTCAAAATAAAAGAATGTCATTTTCTCTGGGTAGTTATATTTCTGCCAGTCTAAGCATGGATATATAACCTTGTGATTATGGGAAAAAAACAGTGTTATACTGAATGACATTTTACTAGGGTACATTCATATTAATTATTGGCTTTATTTTTGAATATAAATAATATAAGGGCATAGGTGACACTCCAATGAACAATAAAAATAATTTTAGGGAATTGTAATTGCTGTTTTATTTTTTTGCTACTTTGAAAACCTTAAGTCTTTGACCTATATATTTGTATTTTTCGAAAGCTAAACATTTGTGATATGTTTTCCTGCATATTTCATGCCCTAATTCATTTCCATCTCCTCTCGTTTCCCTCCCAGGACTCCCCATCCAAAGCACGCATGGGAAACAATACCACTCCAACCAAGCCCCCCCCTGTCACCCTGCCCCCGTTACCCTTGGCTCCCCTGCCTCCCGGCCGGCTACCCATGGAGGCCAACCAGACCACGCCCCCCCAGCAGCCCCAGCTGAAGTTGGCCAGGGTACAAAACCAGAATGGCATCGTCCTGTCCTGGTGCGTGGCAGAGACTGACCTGACCTGTGCAGGGGTGGAAAGCTACCACCTGTACGCATACCACCAGGACAACGCTGGGTCGGTCGGTAATGGCCCTGGAGCGGGGCAGCACTGGAAGAAGATTGGGGAGGTGAAGGCACTGCCACTGCCCATGGCCTGTACCCTCACCCAATTCGTCTCTGGATCTACGTATTACTTTGCTGTCCGGGCCCGGGATGTGTACGGGCGCTTCGGGACTTTCTGTGAGCCGCAGTGCACTGACGTCATCAGCGCGACGACTCCTAGCTGAGCCAACCAGGAATGGAAAAGGCATTTCATGTGACAGGAAGTTGATAGCATTCCACCTGCTTATTTTTTAAGGTGTTCTGGAGGACCCTGAATGAGATTGCTTTAGTGTTAACACTTGTGCACGTACACAAACACACACCATGAGAAAACACCTAAATGTACACTGTTGGACTCCAGACTACTCTGATTGGAGAAAGGATATGGCAACGGTTATCGTTGTGCCTATCGTTGTATATTCTTTGTGAGTTAAGCTATTGTACATAAGTGAATTGTTCCCCATGGCAGGTCAGATATTTATATGTTGACTTCTGTTACCCATGTCCAGATGTTTTTATTATAATTTTTTTTTTTTGGCTTTATAAAAATCTAAGTGAAAGAAAATACATTTTAACGTTCACAGAAATTGCACAGGAATGCAAAATCGGTGTTAGAACTTAAATGATGTTAGAACGATGATAGTTATTTTGTATGTATTGTCTGGTAACCAGACTTAATAGGAATGACAAATTCAATAAAACGTTTTATTGGAAAGTTTACAAGTGTTTAATCTGTGAGATTAATTTTGTTTGGCTATGGGGACAGCTGTGTAAACATAGGCTATCTTGTTGTCTGTTTTACATGTGACCCATATCAGATTTGCTCGTTCTCACTGACGTAGCCTCTGAAATAGCCCGCAGATACAATGCTCATTTACTGCCACAGTTTCTTTACATTTTTGGGTGATTGTCTTGTCAGCATTGAAATTGTATATGAATTGAGAATCACATACGAATGTGGTAAGAATCGGAACAGATTCCATGTTTTTGCTGATGTTTACACAATTGGGAAAGGTCAGATATGAATCGGATATGTCCAAACATAAGAATTTGTTGTGCTGTGTAAACAAGGCAGATTTCATGGCTGCGTTTAAACAGGCAGCCCAATTGTGTCAATTATTTGCAAAAAACCTGATCTGATTGGTCAAAAAAAACTTTTAGTGGAAAAATATCAGAATTGGTCTGCCTGTGTAAACGCAGCCATGGAATCTGATCTTTTGACTTCCAATTTATACCACCTCTATATGTGGATCTCAATCCTGATACAAACCATATGCGACCTCTGTCTGGACGCTCAGATTCTTTTGATCTGAAGTGTTATTTTTTGCACATGACCTGCTATTATCATGACAACCACCCCAAAATGTAAAGGAACAGTGACAGGAAATGAGCATTGCATCTGTGTGCTATCCGGGATCCTTGGGACTACTTCAGAGGCTACATCAGTTTGAATGCTCAAATCAGATGTGGGTCACATGTAAAACTGAGTGGACAAAAAGAAAAACGATTGGATGTAGAAGGAAAGTCAGATTTGGGTTTTTAGAGTGGCTGTTTAAACACAGCCTTCGTGGCATAGCTTTATGTAGTGTACTGAAGTAGTCTTTGATTGCTTTTATTACAGACCATTATGCAGTCAATTGATTCAGTATTAGTCAATGTTGCAAGGAATTACTTGCATTGCAGACCACTTCATGTTTCTTTCTCTCCAGCCAACAATCTGACATTAGGCTACCCAATCTTATGGCACCTGGAGGTACTTTTATAGAAGATTCCTGTCAGCAGCTGAAGAGATCCGGAGGGTGGCAGCCATTCAGAAACGCACCAATAAAGCTGTCATTATCCAACACTGACACCAGCTTCCATGACCATCCCTCTCCACACATGATCTACAAGAGTGGCACTTAAGGTATGAAAGGCTGACACTTGTGTGTTTCCCCCCTATTGTCCTGTATATGAACATGTGCTATGAATAAAGCACTGCACAACGTGAGGATGTTCTATTCCAGAAGCATGATAAGATTCCACAGCTGGTGCTTTGGAGTGCTCAAAGAATTCTCAGACAAGCTGTGAAGTAGAGAGGTCAGGAATAAGGTGTTTATTAGGTTTTATATTTGTAAGCCTAGCTGTCTTTAGTAGGTATTTAACATAGAGATAGATAGAGGACTCATCTTTATATCTGTGCCATTATAGCATCTGTGACAGCATGGGCAGAGCCATTGAGGCAACAACCCATAGGAATCCCCACCCAGTTGACTACTTTGACTACTTTAAGATGGTAGAAGCCCTCAATGGCGGTGCCCATGCTAAAATGGCCTTTTGGCCACTAGAGACCTCTATCTTTCTCTATGGGCATTTACCCCCTCCATCACAGCTTTTATGTCTATAGTCCATACATAGGTTAGTTAGCCTACACAATCACAGTCCATAGCATATGACTAAGCTCAGCTGGGATAATCTGGCAAATAAAGGTAGCATAGAGTATATTTACACAGGAAGCCCAATTCTGATATTTTGCCCAATTATTGGCAAAAGATATGATCTGATTGGTCAAAAGACCAATTAGTGTCAAATGATCAGAATTGGGCTGCCTGTGTAAAGGCAGCCATAGATGGAGATCCATCTTAAAATGGAAAGAGGAAAAATGAGTCAATTACATAGGAAAATCTTGACCTACATTTTGACTGCAATCTTCTTCAAAGCTAAACTGTCAGAATTCCTGCCATGATGAGCCTACTAAGTCAAACAGCAAAAGCACAAAGCACTTTTAGATTGATTCCACACAAGCTTCAAAATTGTGCTTGAGAGCTTGTAGTAAATGGATTCAGAAAACCTAATAATGACATTGTTTTAATTTCCCTTCGTCAACATCTTCAGTAAATATAGCTAGGTAAGTTAGTATTTCCATGATACTGGTGAGTTTACCTCGTTTACTGCATGTGTAGAGTACACGTTTTCAGAAGTATTTAATCTATTTCGCCTTTTGAACTTGCTAGCATATCTTCCATATTTCCAAAATATTTTTATAATACAGTCCATGAGTACAGCAAAACACTAGCCTATTGTTGTCATTTTTACCTTGTGGTTTGACTTTTATTTCCAAGAGAGGAAGTCCAAATGATAGTGAGTTCTCACCATTTAGACCCATAGGCTACTTTGCCATGTCCACTTATCTCACTCCAAATTGTCAATGTTGTTCATCAAATGTTTTATTTATTTATTGAAACAGAGGCGTCTTGCCCATAGAGGGCACAGGGGCACGTGCCCCCTCAGATTTTTCCTCTTTTAAAACGTTTCAATAAAAAAATGTATACAAATATGTTTTTGCTTATTTCGTTGTTGTTGTTTCTCTGTAATACTGCCAGCCACCTAGCAATTTTATGAAGATGGATTTAGCTAGCCCAGATAAGTCCCCAATCTCTCAACCTCATAACCAGCTCCCAAGAAGCCATTTCAGGCTATCAATCGAGTTAGAGTAACTAGCTTGTCTAACTATCTTAGCTGGCAAGCCTGCTGGCAAGGTTGGTAGACTTTAGAAAAGGAAGCCATTACTAAATGTAATGAATAAGACTCAATCTTTTACACAGATTTTATCAGAATATGCAGAAAAGCATATTTAGTTTCTTTAAAAAAAAAATCACCACCAGTCAGGAGGATACAGACAGCTCAGGAGTTATGCTTAGATATACAGAAAAATATACATATATATTTTTTTTTACATAGAATTAAGCATAATGATTATGGCTCTAGATTGCAGGAAAATGCTTTTTCAGGTGTTAGATGCAGCCTTCCTCACGTACTTTGTGCCCACACAGATTTTTAGGGGTGCATGACGCCCCTAAACACGATGTTAGTTTAAAAAAAATGTCAGGTAGCAGGTAGTGTTCATTATTGACAATAGGGGGAGCCATTCTCCTTATTATATTATATTTTCCTAGACATTTGTTGCAAATGAGAACCTGCATCCCTTTAATTCAAAATCCTATAGAGGGACCCACTTCCACACACCTCTCTCCCTCTCCCCCTCTGGTAGAGGAGGGGGTGGACAGCGAGTCAGTGCACTTTGAGTTCTACGTTCTAAGGCAGATGGAGGTGCCAGTTGTACGTTCTCTCTAGCTCTGGGTAGTACCTCACCATGCCGCCTGTTTGACACGTTTAACAGTTGTCCTGGAGAAGGCTTTACATCTTAAATAACCGGAAGGCTCCTGTTTTTGGTGGAAAAGGAAGAGATGAAGAAGATTTGTAACAGTTGGAGAAATTACTGATAACCCTCCTCTCAGCTCACACAAACCGCCAAAACGGAAGGCTTTGGAGTATTCAATTTTTTCTTTCGTTGTATGTTTTTTCTCTTCCTTATCGTGGTGCTGGGAGGTGCTTCATCTTTTCATATATTCGCTCTCTCCATCATTTGCCTCCTCATTTATTTCTCCATCTACCTGCTGTACAATTTCCTCTATTTATGAGTGAGAGAGAGAGGAGGGGGAGTTTTTATTTTTTATTTTGGGACTTTTTTTCTTTCCCTTGTCTCTTTCCTCTCTCCCTCCTCACCATTCCATCCCTTTCGATCCTTATTCCTTTCCTTCTCTCCTCTACCCTTTTCCACCAGTTCTCCACAGCACATTCCTCTCCCTCTCTTTCTCTGTCTTTAAACTCAGATGTAAATTAACGTGGACTGAATTTTTTAAAGAAAGAGACAACTAAACAACAACTCTTCTTCAATGACTCCTTTTCCCCCATTTTCCTTCTCTTCCTCCTCTGGTCCTTCCTCACCCACATCCTATGCATCACAATTTTGCGGGATTCTTAAATTGGTAACTCTAGGTAGGTTTACTATTGTTTAGTGTCTGTCTATCTGTCTGTCTGTGTGTGTATTTGTGTGTGCTTTACGTATACATAAAACACACATACACACACACTCACACACTAAACTATGGCGAAAAGGAGAGAGATTATATCTGGTACTCATAGTCAGTTGATGTTGGTCTCACAAATCTCCCATGCCCAGTCAGTTCAGTCAAACTTCATCCATTTTTAATTGTTGTCTTTGAGGAATACAGTTATCTATCTTGGCGTTTTCTCTGTCTCGCCTTATACATTGCATTTCTCATATGTACCTGATGCCATTTTGAGTCTTAATTGGAACATTAGCACAAAATGATTACGTTTTGCCTGAAGTTTTGACTTGTGATTTAGCAAACTGTGTATTTGGACAGTAAACTTGAAAACTTGAAAACTGCCAGTGTTGGGTAAGGTATTATTGGACCCCTATGGTTATTTCTGGTTGTTTGACATATCACGGTTAATGCTTGATTTTCAATTTCTTTCATTCAGCTGGTCCTTCACCTGTATTTAGCTTTCTCAAAAGTAATAAACGTCCCATACCAATTTCCATTTTAGTATTCAATTCCATTTGTTCCTGCATCTTTCATTTAGCGGCCCCTCCTTATTTCGGTTTTATGTTTTTTCAACTAGAATGGACAATTCTCCATTAATTGTCTTTGAAGCTGTTTCTTCCCCTTCCTTGTATTTCACCTCTCTTGTATCTCAAAAGGCACGTAAATCAGGGAAGACTTCCGGGCTTAGTTGTTGAAAAGTAGATTAGAAAGCTTGTAAAGCCTTGGCTTGCGACACATCTGAAGACCGCTGTTCACAGTGTGTGTGTGTAGGTTTGAAATAGTGACAGACTGATAGACAGATAAGAATAGAAATCAGTAGGAGAAGAATGTTGTTCATCTCATTGCTCTCCATCTCCCTCTGTCAAATTCCCCTCTTTTTTTATGATGGTTCTTCTCAGCGTCTGAGTTGTATGTCTTATGGGAGGTCCCTTTTCAATCATCAGCATCACCAGTTCATCCAAAATAAGTTATTAATGTAGCACACACACACACACACACACACACACACACACACACACACACACACACACACACACACACACACACACACACACACACACACACACACACACACACACACACACACACACACACACACAGTTTATGACAAACAATTTCAATCAATAGCATTTACATCTTCAACTTTTGTCTTTTTTCTTCTTCTTGTGGATTGAAAAGGGGGTTCAATTCAAACAAACACCCCATGTTTATTGCTTTGAGCGGGATCACCATGAAGGACTAAGGAACCCACACCACATTTTGTGTTTTCAAGTGGCAGCTCTGTCTTTACTGTTGTCCCACTCCTCTGATCACCACTAAATTAATAATGAGTTACAGACAAGAGTTAAATAGGTGAGTAGTGGATTGAACTGTGTGTGTGTGTACGTGCCTCTGCTTGCATGTATGGTGTGTGTGCTTGCAGGCGTGTGAGAGAGAGTATAAGTGTGTGTGTGTGTGTGTGTGTGTGTGTGTGTGTGTTGTGTGTGTGTGTGTGTGTGTGTGTGTGTGTGTGTGTGTGTGCACTAGCATGTAGGGTTGTCTGTGTGTGTTATTCCGGATGAACTTTGATTAGTAGGTTGCGTTCTAAAGCGGTGTACAGTATCTAGATCTCTCTCTGTCCTTTTAGATCTATCCTCACCACACTGTCTATTCACAGCTTCTGATCTTAATTAGTGTTCTATACATTTACCCTCTACATGAACTGTACTGTATAGAACAGCTCATTGTGTTGCCCAACTGGTGGCCTGCAGGCCAAATTTGGCCCGGGGGTGGTTTTATTTGGCCCCCCAAGTTTTTGGAGCAAAAACACATAAAAGACTGTAAAAACACCAGGAAATTATCTCCAAGTGACTTGAATTTTGGAATGCATTTCCCACGCATAGAGAGACACGTGATCATATATAAATGTAAGCAAGGTTTGAAATTATTATGTTTTAGTCAAATATTATATCTGTTTGGGCTTCTTGTGGTCAATTTGCTGTCTAGGAATGATTTGTAATTATGTTCCAGCCCCGACTATCCGCTCAAGAATCGTCCCTGCCCCTCCTCTCCTCTCCTCTCTCCATCTAAACACATTGTTTTGTGTCTATATATAACTCACTCAATTAGTACATCAAATCAAATGTTATTGGTCACATACACAGTAGCCTACAATACAGAGTGACACTTTTCATGTATAGATATAGGATCCTAATTTGATCACTTTTGTTGCTGAGAAATATTGAGCTTTGTGATTTACATCAATTCACTGAAAACCCACACTAACACAAAGTTATATAAACACTATTGTACTTTTCATGTAGCTTGCTTTTGGCCAGTTTAATAACCTAACCACCGATCAAGCAACATTATGGACTGAATGTTCAAATCCTGTTGCTACAGGATTATTCTGCTGTGGCAATATAGGTCAAATTAAGATCCCTGGTCTAGTATGGCTGCATTGTCTTGTTGGTTTTGATCTATTTATCTTCATAGGGCACAATTCTGACCCGAGTTAAGTGCGTGTCAATTAACGTAATTCCCTTTTTATGTACCTTTCTCTCTATTAAGCATGAGAATAGTGTGCTATTCACCTGCCATTCATTTTGGACGGAGATGGAATACATGAAGGTATAGCAGAGGTGTCTACAGATACACCGTATTCTGACCTTGATTTAATTCCCTAATAATTCCACCACCTTTACGCATAAGGAAACCATGAATAAGGTCCAGTGAACCTATCGGTTCCAAGTGGAAAAAGCATCTACTTCATTTTTTCCCCGATAGAAATACCACCATTCTTCATGCACTGTAATTTACAATTTGATAAGATCTATTGATAAGCGCTACGTACAGTGCATTCAGGGGGCTCCCGAGTTGCGCAGCGGTCTAAGGCACTGCATCTCAGTGATAGAGGCCTTCACTACAGACCCTGGTTCAATTCCAGTCTGTATCACAACCGGCCGTGATTGGGAGTCCCATTGTGCGGCACACAATTGGCCCAGCGTCGTCCGGGTCAGGGTGTGGCGCAGGCCGTCATTGTAAATAAGAATCTGTTCTTAACTGACTTGAAAAGTTAAATAAAGGTAACAAACAAAAAAACGCACTCAGACCCTTTGACTTTTTCCACATTTTGTTAAATTACAGCCTTATTCTAAAATAGAGTTGTTTTCCCCCTCATCAATCTACACACAATACCGCATAATGACAATGCAAAAACAGTTTTTTAGAATAATAATAATAAAAAAATAAGGCTGTAACGTAACTGTGCTGCTACCATGTTGTGCTGCGGCCATGTTGTGTTGCTACCATGTTGTTGTCATGTTGTGTTGCTACCATGCTGTGTTGTCGTGTTGCTGCCGTGCTATGTTGTTGTCTTGGGTCTCTCTTTATGTAGTGTTGTGTTGTCTCTCTTGTCGTGATGTGTGTTTTGTCTTCTATTTAAAAAATGTATCCTAGCCCCCGTCCCCGCAGGAGGCTTTTTGCCTTTTGGTAGTCCGTCATTGTAAATAAGAATTTGTCTTTAACTTACTTGCCTAGTTAAATAAAAGTTGAATAAAATAAATAAATAACTAAATGTGGAAAAAGTCAAGGGGTCTGACTGATAGATTTTCAGGCAAATTTCTATAATGTAAAATATTAGCCACTATCATTATCGACTTTTAGTAAGCCGAATAACAGCACATATTAAACTGCCAATTTACTATTAGTTCCCTTCAGCTGGTATAGCCTACATTATCATTTCATTTAATTACGTTGTTTTGTTTACCTACATTTGAATCCTCTGTAAATGATGTCACAGCTTTTTGGTTGTTGCTGAGGGTCATTAGTAACAGTTAATATATATATATATATATATATATATAAATATATATATATAGTACCAGTCAAAGGTTTGGACACACCTACTCATTCAAGGGTTTTTTCTTTATTTTTACTATTTTCTACATTGTAGAATAATAGTGAAGACATCAAAACGATGAAATAACATAGTTGGTTTGGGATAAGTTGGACTGCAGAGTGAAGGAAAAGCAGCCAACAAGTACTCAACATAAGTGGGAACTCCTTCAAGACTTTTGGAAAAGCATTCCAGGTGAAGCTGGTTGAGAAAATGGAACCTTTATTTAACTAGGCAAGTCAGTTAAGAACAAATTCTTATTTACATTAACGGCCTACAAACCTGGACGACGCTGGGGACAATTGTGTGCCGCTTTATGGGACTCCCAATCACGGACGGTTGTGATACAGCCTGGATTTGAACTAGGATGTCTGTAGTGATGCCTCAAGCACTGAGATGCAGTGCCTTAGACCGCTGTGCCACCCGGGAGCCCTAAAAGAATGCCAAGAGTGTGCAAAGTTGTCATCAAGGCAAAGGATGGCTACTTTGAAGAATCTTTAAAATATATTTTGAATTGTTTAACACTTTTTTGGTTACTACTTGATTCCATATGTATTATTTCATAGTTTTGATGTCTTCACTATTATTCTACAATGTAGAAAATAGTTAAAATAAAGAAAAACCCTTGAATGAGTAGGTGTGTCCAAACTTTTGACTGGTTCTGTATATAATAAAAGACATGTAGGCTAATTAAATCGTTATGGAGCGGGCAGACCATGCCTCAACAGTTTGAACCCGACGCATCGTGCAATACTTGGCTGTGTCATCACACAGTTCCATGGTTAGTGCAGGCAATAGATGAGGGTATAGCCTACTATTGTGCACTGTTCTTCCTATTATAATTCTATATACAGTAATCTTCCAGCATTACCATGGGTTGAAGAACTGAAGTTGGCAATTTTCAGAATGAATCAAACCACCATTTTCTTTCTTTCGCTCGTGAAGGCTCTCCAAAACAGTTTTTTTATGATTCATAAATACTTTCCTAAGTTAAATAATTTACAATATCAGAGCATTTTTAAATCTACCAATTGCATATATTTAGATGGCTTTCTTTCATTGATTCCTAATATTCTAAACCCGTTCGATATATTCTGTTGTGTCCGTCAACAAAATTCAAACTAAAAACCACACCATATTTAAAGGGATGGCTTAAGATAAATGTACTGACAACCCTATTGAATAAAAACTATACAAGAAACTCTGTTGGCCAGCAAGTGGGAGAGTTTCAGCAGTTGAATTACATTTATTGAGTGTGCGCAAGGGAACCACGCCTGCAAAGCCCGTTACGCACCTTCATAAGGTAAGTCTGAATACCAAGTGCGTAGGAAAGGCGTGCTTAAAAAAGGCGTAATTTCCTAAGTCGGAATCGGGCCCATATAGCCTAGCCTATATCTGTTAAGTACAATACAGAGTGTACAGGTCATTTGAGTGTCCTTTTGCAATTTGGTCCATTATGGCTTGTTTCGATTTGGTTTTAATTCAGTATCTCTATTTTATTATGATATTTTCAGATATTTAGCTATATTTCCTCCCATGTTTCACCTTACATTCAACTGTCTGTGTGATGAATCTGTTAAAATGAGTGATACCGTGAATCATACACCAGCCAGGGCGTGCTTGGTCCTCTTTGATGCCCCCTAAAGTGTTTATTTCAGGCTGCATCATAGGATTCCCGTGGTGGTTCACTGTAGGCTTGAGTGTCCTAATGCTGTTTGTTGTTATTCTTTTCAATAGAAAGATGGCACTACCCCGTATGCCTATTAGTAATTTCTGAGAAATTCACTTAAGCTTCTAATGGAAATGGGGTCTAAAATGGAGGTTGGTTCATGGTGAAAACTATGCTTGTGAATGTAATTCATATTCCCCCAAAATGTGAAATTCTTGGCTTCCTTTGGGTATTTTGACATTAGAGGCGGTATATAAAACTGCCACAGCTCCTACTTAGTCATTACCTAAGACCTAAGTATTGATCAACTAACTTTCATGTTATGTACAATTTTACAAAATGTCATATAGTATCAAATCCGATTCTTATCTTAAGTGGTTGAAGTCAATCGGTTGCAAAGTTTAAGTCAATGTCAGATGTTAGTGGATGTGAGATATAATTTTAAGTCTAGACTTTCCTTTAGGACGGCCTTGGATTAAGCTTTTTTTTAACTAATTCTCCATCCTTGTCCTCCATCTCAATCATTAGAGTAAAAGTAGTCTGTCAAAGTTTCATCGCGTTGATGTTAATTGAGTATAGTGTCCTATCGACCCAAGCAGTCTGAATGATTTAGGTAGGCTTTTAAACCAGCACAGTGAGGAGGGATGTCACTACGCTAGGAGAGTGAGCTCTTATTACTATTTATAAAACACAATGTTCCTTCCAGGTACATTTTTTGACAATGTCTCCGTCTCAAATGGCACCCTGTTCCCTATATAGTACACTACTTCTGATGAGGGCCCACAGGGGTTTGGCCGAAAGTAGTACACTATATAGGTGATAGGGTGCCATTCGGGACTCAGACAATGTCTTCCTGTCTCTAACTCACAAAGGGCATCCATCCACCCCTCCATCTCAGTTATAAAGGATTAATGCTATAACAAAGCTGTGACGCATGGTGAGATTATGTTGCTACATTTGAGAGACATGGCTAGCCTAGCCTATACGTTCAATTTGTGACATTTTTGGTCAATTCTGTAAAGACATGATACTGGCTTGCATTTACTGTATGTAGGCTATAGACTTAGCACTTTTTATTGAGTCTCAAAGTGGTTTACATTGTATGGCAGTAACTCACATATTTCATTTATCATATGCTATGCTTTCCATTTTTGAAGGGGGCAAAGGAAGTTACAATTATGTATTTAGCGAGGAGACTCCAATCTGCTGCCCTTTCCAGATAGATATTAATAATCAGTAGTTTTGTTTAATCCATTTTGCTTTCACCACACTATATCATATTGTATATTTCTGAATAATTGTCTTTGAAAGACGTTGTTTGATTGTAGTCAGGCTAGGGCAGGCCGGCCTACTTGCATGTGGTACAGTATTTAATTGCCGAAGTGTGTGTATATTTCTTTGAGCCCAATACATCATTTGCAGTATTAATGTCATTTAAATACTACTGAAGGAGTTTGAGATAATTACAGTTGGAAAGACTCAGAGAGAAAGATGGGTTTTGGAAATAAAATGTGTTGAATACATAATTTATCACTCTGCCAGACAGGATAAAAATTCCTCACACAGTGATATCCTTTGACATTTTTCCCAGGGCTAAAATGTGTGTACACGCACGCATGCGCACACGCGCACGCACACACACACACACACACACACACACACACACACACACACACACACACACACACACACACACACACACACACACACACACACACACACACACACACACACACACACACACACACACACTCTTCCTAGAGGGCAACATGGTAAAATTCAGCGGGGAAATGCAGGACACAACCCATCAACAAAAGTGGGAAGGGATGAAGGCACGAAGAGAACATGAGAGAATGATGCATATATTACACGGACAAGATCAGAGACTAGTGGGTGTTAGGCCAAAGTTACTTCTTGAATACTTATCATCAAAATTGGCAAAGTGCTTCCTATTTGTTTAACCCATTTTATATGTCTGTTGTGTATGGAACTTTTTCCAGAAATCTAATGTTGAATGTATTGAATGTTAGGCTCGAGTTAAATCTATCCATTACAAACCTTGAATACTTAACGGTCCAATGTAGCCGTTTGTATCTCAATATTAAATCATTTATTGGTAGCAATCTAGTACCTTACTGTAATTGTTATGAATTAAAATAGCAAAAAACGAAACATAAATAGCTTTTTAGCAAATATACATTTCTCAAGCAAGAATTTTGCTAGGACTGTTATTGGCAGAGAGGTTTGGAACTCTTTTTCTTATTTGTCTATTAACTAATTTACTGCCTGGTGATAGGCAGGCCAAAACTCCATCCCACCAAAACAGACGGCCTTTCAAAAAGCTCTAACACTTAAAGGGCATTATTGTAATTGTCACAATTTCTCAGGATTATTCCAACCTCATAGTGTGGAAATATACATAAAACACAGGTTAATCAAGTTTTTGACTGCACTGGGCCTTTAACGTTTTACACATTTTGTATGTCTGTCAATGTAAGAAGTTGAATCCAACCACCAGCCAAAATGAACTAAGTACCATATTTATTTTGCACGCATTTTGTACTGTCTGTCAATGTATAATATGGAACTTTTATGATATGTGATAAGAAGATAAATCACACTGCATAATTGTGTGTTGGCCAAGAGCCAATCCATAAGTCAGAAAGGATTTGAATTCAGATTGTGAAGTGAAAGGTAAAACGCTGTGTTAAAAGCCTTGAACCTCTGAAGCAATTGACTTGTGTATACAAACTACACAAAAGCATTCACCATTAAGAAGAGAAGCATTCACCTAACATATAATGCCTGGTTATTGACCATCTCTCTATCTCCCTCCTCTCCTCTCTCCCCCAGTCTTGACAAAGACCCAACGTACAGACAGACGATGGTGACTAAATAAACGAGGGGAGCGACAGAAGAAACAGAAAAAGGGAAGGAGGAAGACACGCTCTAATCTCCGCATTGCCACGGCAACCGTTGTTCACACACACTCACACACGGAGTTGTCAGAGGAAACCTCGTCGTGCTGTATCATCCAGTGGAAGAAGACGGGAGGATGAGTCAGACGACAAGAGACGAATGAGAGAGCGCCTCGCCCCTCTCCATCTCTTTCTCCATTCGTCATTTCTCAAATCATTTTTTGAGTTCTCCTTACACACTCAAACTTGACACACGCACACTCGTTCAATCCAGGTGCTCATCCCTCACTCCATAAGCCCTCTTCACGTCTACTCCTCTCTGTACGGCTTCATCTGTTCATCCTTCCCTCCACCCGGTGCTATGAGAGGAGTAGTTGAGTCCCAGACCACACCACCATGCCAGTTCTGAAGAGTAGAGAGGAGATCTGGGCTGGCAATGTACAAGGTAGGACGCCAAGGCCTTTTACGCTTGACCTTTTCTCTCTGATTCATAGATGCAGTCCATCAGTCTTAGGCCCAAAATTCAATCAAACCTGCAATGTTTATTACATTTACATTGTAGTCATTTAGCAGATGCTCTTATCCATTCATCTAAGCTAGCTAGGTGGGACAACCAGTACATTTTCCCCTTATAAAGTAGCGATCAGCAAAGTCAGAGCTGGTAAGGGGGAGGAGAAAAAGCCAAGTGCGAGTGTTAGTTCACGAAATGCATTTAAAAACATATATAATTATGAAGTGTATTCGATAATAAACTATTATCCGTGAACATACACACCTGTTACTGTGAAAACTGGACGCATCCACCTATGAGCGGAATGTACCTGGTAGTAGTGGTGGTTTTTGAAGAAAAAGAGCTACTGCCTAAATATCACAATGCAGGTTCGATCGAAAGCCTTCCGTTTCTTTATGTGTGATACAATATCCATATGAGGCTGAATGTGTAACTGTCTGCCATTGAAATGGCTTATTTATATGTATTTTGTGAACAGTAATGACCTAATATGACCAGTAAAACCAAAGTCCCCTCTTTTGGCCGTTAGTAACCAATGGTGTTCCTTTTTGTACTCCATTTAGTACGTGCAGACGGTCATTGCACATTTTCGGGTTTGTTATTTAAATCGCGAACAATTTGTTTTTAGTACCAGCGAGATCGAGAGGAAAGCGTGAAATAGAGAATGAAACTAGAAACGGATAAAGGGTGAGAATGGAGGATGAAGGAAGAAAGAGTTAGGAGAGCGTAGAGGAAGAAAGGACTAATTGTCTTCCTCTCTCTCTCCCTGGGGTGGGCGTAGAGGGAACTAAAAGTGGATGGAAAACTGGAAGTGAAAGAGAGCTGGGGGGGAGAGACACAGAGACAGGTTTATTTAACAGTGGATGTAGAGACTGGAAGTGAGACAGAGAGCAGGAGAGAGATGGACAGGTAAGCAGAAAGGTAGACAGACAGACAGACAGACAGACAGACAGACAGACAGACAGACAGACAGACAGACAGACAGACAGACAGACAGACAGACAGACAGACAGACAGACAGACAGAGAGAGAGAGAGAGAGAGAGAGAGAGAGAGAGAGAGAGAGAGAGAGAGAGAGAGAGAGAGAGAGAGAGAGAGAGAGAGAGAGAGAGAGAGAGAGAGAGAGAGAGAGAGAGAGAGAGAGAGAGAGAGAGAGAGAGAGAGAGAGAGAGAGAGAGAGAGAGAGAGAGAGAGAGAGAGAGGTCACGATCAGATGAGCTCCTGCATTTTTCAGCATTTTCTTTAAAAAATATAGATTTAGAGTTAGATAAACTTGGATTTTTTGTCAGGAACACATACAGGATGCTACCCTCTACTACATAACCTTCACTTCAAATCAAAACTCAAAACCTACAACCTGATTTTGGACGGAATTACGGAATCACCTGAAAAGTTCACAACAACCAAGGATTATAATTCTATTCAGCAAATTCTCTGGAAAACAACAGAAACCTGAAAACACCACCCAACCTGGAACTGAGTGAGTAATGTTTAGTCTGAAACTATATTCTATTTCCAAAAGCCAAGAAGAAAAATACATGACATTACTTTATAAGGACTGAATGGTAACATAATTCTGCCAAGCTTGATACAACTTCAACTAGCACTTACGTGTCAAGTGAGAGGTGTCAAAGCCCATTAGCCCAACAATGGCAGGAGAGTCGAATAGTCTACCCCAACCAAATGGAGAGGCCTTAGAAGCTGCCTCCCGCTGTTCAGAGGTAATTAAAATACAGTACCCTGTGAGTGTAAAGAATGATAAGGCAAGAAAAGATCACAAAATGAAGCTCCTTATGGAAAATCAAGAGACACTTTTTGCTGACTATTACAAAAATGGGAACATCAGCAACCTTATCTTCCACACAAACCATCCCCTGGCATGGCACAGTGCTATATTAGCACACTACCCCTCTGTTAAGAGAGGGGGGGTTAACGAGGGGTGGAAACTCAGGATTCTTGACAACGAGGACGAGGAGTCAGCTAACATAAATCTTTATAAGTCTGGAACAGTAATGGTACAGGGCAACCCCAAACAGTTTCAGCTGGACTTTCACCTAATCAAAGAATTAGCCCAGCAGGAGAAGCTCTCCCTTGATAAAGATACCCCCACCCCAAGCGGGTCAGACCAGACCTCTTCATCATATAACCCCACAGACGAGCAACCCTCAGCAGACAGTCAACCTCCCAGCACAGAGTACTTCTCCCTCATTGAAATGAAGGATAAATTCACCCAGCTGGAGGTAAGGCAGGTGGAGCTGGAACAGCAGGTGATTACACTCCAGTCAGCACAGACCCAGACAACAGTCCAGCACAACAACACCCCTTTAACCAGACCCGGAGTGCTGGAGGTGGAGAGAGACATATCTGCACTCTGGACAGTGGTGAGACAACTTCAACAGGAGAAAGAGCAGAAGCAGAAGCAGGAGCAGAACAGAGCACTAGAGGAGAGGATCAGACTGCTGGAGGAGAGGGAGAGGGGGATGGAGGAGAGGATCAGACTGCTGGAGGAGAGGTGGAGGGGGATGGCATGTGACAGAGAACAACCCACTAGGGAGGTGGCCATCCCCACAGAGACGCCAGCAGAACAGCCCACCTCAGCACCCGACAAAAGTCTCAACACCACAGCAGAACAGTCCACACCAGACCCTGACCATAGAGTCGACATCACAGCAGAACAGACAAAAGAAAAACCCCAAGCCCAGCAGCTCTCACCCCCTCTGAGCGCCCCCCCTGTCAGCCACCCTGATAGCCCTCCTGACAACCCCCCCACACCCACTGAGGACAAACACAAGACAGAGATTGTCCTCCTTATGGACTCAAATGGGAAATATATAGAAGAAAAAAAACTTTTTCCCAAACACAGTGTGTCTAAACTCTGGTGTCCAAACACCCAGCGCGCCCTAGACCTTCTGTCTGAGGACAAACTAGGCTCACCTAGCCACATAATAATACACACAGGCACAAACGACCTGAGAGCACAGCAGGAAAGGGTGGCCACAGCACTGAAGGGAGTGATTGAAAAAGCTTCTTCTACTTTCCCCAACGCACAAGTGGTTATCTCCACCCTGCTACCACGAAAAGACTTCCACCCTGCTACAATACAGCGGGTAAACGCAAGCATTTCCCGTGACTGTGCCTCAAAACCAAATGTCTTTCTGGCCCACCACTCCACCCTGGACTTGAACAGCCTCTATGACCAGGTCCACCTCTACAAGGCAGCAGTGCCCACCTTTGCCCGGACTCTAAAGGACATCGCTCTCAAACGCAGCCCCAACACTTCACACAGGAGCAACAGATCAATAGACACCCCACCCAGACCAGCGAGACACCCTCCAAGACCTTCAGGACCCCCCCCTGGACCTACACATAGAGGACCCACGCCAAGAGGACTTACATCCAGACCACAGCACCCCCAGACACATCCACACCCCCACCCCAACCAATCAACACCCCCCCACATCAACCATGCCCACACCCAATTTAGGCCCCCTCAGATCAGACCTATGCCACTCCTGCCCACCCCATGCACCCCACCCCCGCAAAGAGGGCATCAACATGGAAGTCACACATACGCCCAGGTAGTGAGCGGGCAAACAGGCCCAACCCCCACTCTTACACTCGCCCAAGCCAACGGCATGTACCAGATGCTCAGCAGGCTCTGCTCACACTTACTGGCCTGAGGCCAAACCACGACCAACAACATTGGACACTTTATGGAACAAAAAGCCTTCACTATATCATCCTGGAATATCCAAGGCCTGAGGTCATCTGCCTTTGGCCTAAAGAGCAGGAACCCGGACTTCACCAAAGAAATCGGTAATGCAGACATTGTCATCCTGCAAGAAACATGGTATAGAGGAGACGGACCCACTGGTTGCCCTCTAGGTTACAGAGAGCTGGTAGTCCCATCCACCAAACTACCAGGTGTGAAACAGGGAAGGGACTCAGGGGGAATGCTAATTTGGTATAGAGCAGACCTAACTCACTCCATTAAATTAATCAAAACAGGAACATTTTACATTTGGCTAGAAATTCAAAAGGAAATTATCTTAACAGAGAAAAATGTCCTCCTGTGTGCTACCTATATCCCCCCACTAGAATCCCCATACTTTAATGAAGACAGCTTCTCCATCCTGGAGGGGGAAATCAATCATTTCCAGGCCCAGGGACATGTATTAGTCTGTGGCGACCTAAATGCCAGAACTGGACACGAACCTGACACCCTCAGCACACAGGGGGACAAACACCTGCCTGCAGGTGACAGCATTCCCTCCCCCATATGCCCCCCTAGGCACAACTATGACAACATAACCAACAAAAACGGGTCACAACTCCTGCAGCTCTGTCGCACGCTGGGTATGTACATAGTCAATGGTAGGCTTCGAGGGGACTCCTATGGTAGGTACACCTATAGCTCATCTCTTGGCAGTAGCACTGTAGACTACTTTATCACTGACCTCAACCCAGAGTCTCTCAGAGCGTTCACAGTCAGCCCACTGACACCCCTATCAGATCACAGCAAAATTACAGTCTACTTGAACAGAGCAATACTCAATCATGAGGCATCAAAGCCAAATGAACTGAGTAACATTAAGAAATGCTATAGATGGAAGGAATGCAGTTTGGAAACCTACCAAAAAACAATTAGGCAACAGCAAATCCAATCCCTTTTAGACAACTTCCTGGGTAAAACGTTCCACTGCAATAGTGAAGGTGTAAACTTGGCAGTAGAAAATCTTAACAGTATATTTGACCTCTCAGCTTCCCTATCAAATCTAAAAATCTCAAATAGAAAACCGAAGAAAATGAACAACAATGACAAATGGTTTGATGAAGAATGCAAAAATCTAAGAAATAAATTGAGAAACCTGTCCAACCAAAAACATAGAGACCCGGAAAACCTGAGTCTACGCCTTCACTATGGTGAATCACTAAAACAATACAGAAATACACTACGGAAAAAGAAGGAACAGCATGTCAGAAATCAGCTCAATGTAACTGAAGAATCCATAGACTCTAACCAATTCTGGGAAAATTGGAAAACACTAAACAAACAACAACACGAATAATTATCTATCCAAAATGGAGATGTATGGGTAAACCACTTCTCCAATCTTTTTGGCTCTATAACAAAGAATAAAGAGCAAAAACATATACATGATCAAATACAAATCCTAGAATCAACTATTAAAGACTACCAGAACCCACTGGATTCTCCAATTACCTTGAATGAGTTACAGGACAAAATAAAAACCCTCCAACCCAAAAAGGCCTGTGGTGTTGATGGTATCCTTAATGAAATGATCAAATATACAGACAACAAATTCCAATTGGCTATACTAAAACTCTTTAACATCGTCCTTAGCTCTGGCAGCTTAAGCCCCACCCTCTTCAACATATATATCAACGAATTGGCGCGGGCACTAGAACAGTCTGCAGCACCCGGTCTCACCCTACTAGAATCCGAAATCAAATGTCTATTGTTTGCTGATGATCTGGTGCTTCTGTCACCAACCAAGGAGGGCCTACAGCAGCACCTAGATCTTCTGCACAGATTCTGTCAGACCTGGGCCCTGACAGTAAATCTCAGTAAGACCAAAATAATGGTGTTCCAAAAAAGGTCCAGTCGCCAGGACCACAAATTCCATCTAGACACCGTTGCCCTAGAGCACACAAAAAACTATACATACCTCGGCCTAAACATCAGCACCACAGGTAACTTCCACAAAGCTGTGAACGATCTGAGAGACAAGGCAAGAAGGGCATTCTATGCCATCAAAAGGAACATAAATTTCAACATACCAATTAGGATCTGGCTAAAAATACTTGAATCTGTCATAGAGCCCATTGCCCTTTATGGTTGTGAGGTCTGGGGTCCGCTCACCAACCAAGATTTCACAAAATGGGGCAAACACCAAATTGAGACTCTGCATGCAGAATTCTGCAAAAATATCCTCCGTGTACAACGTAGAACACCAAATAATGCATGCAGAGCAGAATTAGGCCGATACCCACTAATTATCAAAATCCAGAAAAGAGCCGTTAAATTCTACAACCACCTAAAAGGAAGCGATTCCCAAACCTTCCATAACAAAGCCATGACCTACAGAGAGATGAACCTGGAGAAGAGTCCCCTAAGCAAGCTGGTCCTAGGGCTCTGTTCACAAACACACCCCACAGAGCCCCAGGACAACAGCACAATTAGACCCAACCAAATCATGAGAAAACAAAAAGATAATTACTTGACACATTGGAAAGAATTAACAAGAAAACAGAGCAAACTAGAATGCTATTTGGCCCTAAACAGAGAGTACACAGTGGCAGAATACCTGACCACTGTGACTGACCCAAACTTAAGGAAAGCTTTGACTATGTACAGACTCAGTGAGCATAGCCTTGCTATTGAGAAAGGCCGCCGTAGGCAGACATGGCTCTCAAGAGAAGACAGGCTATGTGCTCACTGCCCACAAAATGAGGTGGAAACTGAGCTGCACTTCCTAACCTCCTGCCCAATGTATGACCATATTAGAGACACATATTTCCCTCAGATTACACAGATCCACAAAGAATTCGAAAACAAATCCAATTTTGATAAACTCCCATATCTACTGGGTGAAATTCCACAGTGTGCCATCACAGCAGCAAGATTTGTGACCTGTTGCCACAAGAAAAGGTCAACCAGTGAAGAACAAACAGCATTGTAAATACAACCCATATTTATGCTTATTTATTTTAACTTGTGTGCTTTAACCATTCGTAAATTGTTACAACACTGTATATATATATAATATGACATTTGTAATGTCTTTATTGTTTTGAAACTTCTGTATGTGTAATGTTTACTGTTAATTTGTATTGTTTGTTTCACTTTTGTGTATTGTCTACCTCACTTGCTTTGGCAATGTTAACACGCCAATAAAGCCCCTTGAATTGGAGAGAGAGAGAGAGAGAGAGAGAGAGAGAGAGAGAGAGAGAGAGAGAGAGAGAGAGAGAGAGAGAGAGAGAGAGAGAGAGAGAGAGAGAGAGAGAGAGAGAGAGAGAGAGAGAGAGAGAGAGAGAGAGAGAGAGAGAGAGAGAGAGAGAGAGAGAGAGAGAGAGAGAGAGAGAGAGAGAGAGAGAGAGAGAGAGACCCAATTTTGATAAACTCTGATATCTACTGGGTGAAGTATCACAGTGTGCCATCACAGCAGCAAGATTTGTGACCTGCTGCCACAGGAAAAGGGCAACCAGTGAAGAGCCAACACCATTGTAAATACAACCCATATTTATGTTTATTTATTTTCCCTTTTGTACTTTAACCATTTGCACATCGTTACAACACTATATATAGACATAATATGACATTTGAAAAGTATTTTGGAACTTGTGTGAGTGTAATGTTTACTGTTAATTTTTGTTGTTTATTTCACTTTTGTTTATTATCTACTTCACTTGCTTTGGCAATGTTAACATACAGTATGTTTCCCATGCCAATGAAGCCCTTGACTTGAGAGGGGCAGGGAGAGACAGACTGACAGACAGACAGACTACTGAATGACAGATAGATTGGGAACAGGAGCGTGCGACCCAGAAGGAGCTTGTTTGTGGAGCTGGTTTGGTTTGTGGTGGATTACGTGTTCTCTTGTTCTCTTGCCGGGCTTAGTGGTGTGGCAGCCCCCTTCTGTGATCAGTAGATTGTGACCAGTGTGTGTGTGTGTGTGTTGAGAGAGTGGCAGCAGTGCATCATGGTCACAGACAGACGACCTGGCAGGCAACTCTATTGGCTTCTGGCTTCATTTGACTGGCTTTACAAATATTGATGGAGTCATTAAAGGATTAAGGGGACTCGAAGTGCAGGCGGACAGGTTTTTGTGTGTACTCGAATGTATCGGACAGCGTGTGTCTGTGCGTGTCGGTTTGTTTGTGAGAGAGAGAGAGATGCACAGTATTCCTTGTGGTCAAAGTTAAAGACATTTAAATAGTTCTTCTTTTCTTACTCTACACTTTTTCTGGTCCTCTTCTCATTCCTCTTTGAACCTGTAATGCATCACCATCTCCCAAGTATAGAACAACCATCAGTGTATTGACCCATCGTCAATGACGAAAATGTATGCCCTCACTAACTGTTGCTCTAATAAGTGACGATCATCTGACTCCCACCCACTCACCCTTTGCTTCTCTGTGATGAAAATAAGCATTCCAAATGTCTCTCTTTTTCTACCTCTCTCTCTTTTCCCCACCACTGCCAGTCATGTGTGACTGTCTTTGAAGGAAGGATGGAAGGTCTAAGAATAGCATAGATGGAACCCATCACTGTGATACTGCTGCAGCCCACATACCGTAGCTTCTTAGAGGGCCATTCTTTCTCACGCTCTCACTCATATCAGCATTCCTTCAACACGTATCCCTCTTAACAGGCAACCGGATATACTTCTAGTGTAGGTGTTTTGATACAATTTATAGGATAGGGACTTTGAATAGAAAAAAATGCATCTTCACTGAAATATTCTGGCTTCTTAATATAATAATATATGCCGTTTAGCAGACACGTTTATCCAAAGCGACTTAGTCATGCTTGAATACATTTTACATATAGGTGGCCCTGGGAATCGAACCCACTATCCATGCTCTACCAACTGAGCTACAGAGGACCACTTCTTTTGACTTGAGTCAATGCAGCACAGTGAGAGTCTAATCGGTTGGTTACTGATCCCCTCTCTTTGGCGGTTTGTTCTGTAATGACATGATCGGAATGTCTCGGTCGTTGTAGATTCTTAGAGTACCATATCAGCTCAACTCATCAGCATGCCTTGAATTGCCCCTTCGATACCTATTCCCCTTAATAGGCTACCTGATATCCACCTCATCTGTGTCCCAAATGGCATTCTATTCCCTATGTAATGCACTACATTACATAGGGACATACATATTGATAGGCTAGGGCGTATACTGCTTTTGAATAGAGAAATGTCTCCATTGAAATATCTTGGCTTCTTTTGACTTGAGTCAATGCAGCACACTGAGAGTCTAGTTGGTTATCAGATCAGAATGTGTAGATGCTGTGCGAACATTTTTTGTTGTTGAAATTGTCACTGTTCCCTGTCACGCCGACGGAACCTCTTTTGAAGCCGCTTTTTGACAGGCAGGCGGGCAGACGGAGTTACAGCGAGAGGGAGAGAGAGAGAAAGAGAAGGGAGAGAGAGAGGTGAAGAGGAAGAGAAAGAGAAATGGAGAGGGGGTAGAGAGAGTCAGGTTTTTCAGAGACAGAGAGGCAGAACAAAAGGGGAGTGTGGCTCGTTGAGAGAGGGGTGGCGGTATAGAGATGAGAGAGATGGAGGGATGAGAGAGAGTGACGGAGGGAGGGAGGGTATGATACCAGAACAGGTTGAAGGAATAAGGGAAGTAACATTTGATGAATTACAAATGAGAGAGAGAAAAGAGAAGAATTGGGTTCATCATGTGTTGTGCAGGTGACTCTTCAGAAAAGGAACGATAGTGAGAGGATAATGATACCTTTAATGGAGGAGATAGAGGGTAAAAGAGATTCATAGATGGAGTGTGATCTAACCAGGCTACAGTAGAGTACATGCCATGAAGATAAAGCATGATACTCCTTTGTAGTTTCAAACCTCCGTGACAAACTCTTTCCCCAAGGGGTCTATCCAGAAAAGAACACAAAGAGCCAATGTGACCGTTGGTGTGCTGTGGGTGATTCCATTGTATTCAAGTTAGCAGTGTGCAATGGTGACCATATACAAGAGGTTTACTAGCCAAACCAGGAGTATAGCTAATTTATAAAACAGTTGAAATCAGGGGTTGGAACCAAAGTTATTTTCCGATTGTTTTGTTGTGAACAGAACCATTCTTTTTTCATTCTGTTCCACTGTTCCCACTAGCAAAATAAAGTTCTGAACCAGTTTGAACCCCCAAAAAGTAACGGTTTATATCGTTCCTTTCTGTTCCTTTTTAAACCTCTGAAACATCCATTTTATTTTACATTTAGCTTGACATTATATGACTTCACCAATCAGTGCATATAGAATAGCTTGCTGTGGAGCGGGTAAGCAATTTAATCTGTATAGGAAAGTCGTTAATAACAAATAGTATTTTGCCGTAACAGTATGGTTTAATCATAATGAAAGACGAACACACATACTGTGCTGCCAGTCACAGTGTACGGCGGGAGATGCAACTGAAGTTTTCAGGGTGAGGAAGGAGGATGTAGGAAGCTTGCCTTGAAGCTCTGAGCATCCTGTTATGACATGCATTATCTGAATTAGGCCTACAGGATTATTCCTACGGTGGAGTGGCTTCTATGGAGGAACTTTGGAATGTCTTTGAACTTCCGAGTTGGTTTAATGTTGGTACCAGAGCAAGCTAGCTAGCTAACGAGCGTGTGTTCAGAGCAGCACTAGAAATAAAAATCCAACGTGAAAAGTGATAACTATTGTATCCTTAACTGGCATTGAAAAGTCCATCCATTCTTCCGTAATTAAACATCTCTCCCTAATTTCTGAATTACGCTTGTAATGTCGTCAGTAGCCGATAGTAATGTTGTCAGTAGTCTACAGTAACCTATGTAATGTCGTCAGTAGCCTACAGTAATGTTGTCAGTAGCCTACATTAACCTATGTAATGTCGTCAGTAGTCTACAGTAATGTTGTCAGTAGGCTACAGTAACCTATGTAATGTCATCAGTAGCCTACAGTAATGTTGTCAGTAGGCTACAGTAACCTATGTAATGTTGTCAGTAGGCTACAGTAACCTATGTAACGTCGTCAGTAGGCTACAGTAACCTATGTAACGTTGCCAGTAGGCTACAGTAACCTACGTAACGTCGTCAGTAGGCTACAGTAACCTATGTAATGTCATCAGTAGCCTACAGTAATGTTGTCAGCAGGCTACAGTAACCTACGTAACGTCGTCAGTAGGCTACAGTAACCTATGTAATGTCGTCAGTAGGCTACAGTAACCTATGTAATGTCGTCAGTAGGCTACAGTAACCTATGTAATGTCGTCAGTAGGCTACAGTAACCTATGTAATGTTGTCAGTGGACTACAGTAACCTATATAACGTTGTCAGTAGGCTACAGTAACCTATGTAACGTCGTCAGTAGGCTACAGTAACCTATGTAATGTTGTCAGTAGGCTACAGTAACCTATGTAACGTCGTCAGTAGGCTACAGTAACCTATGTAACATTGTCAGTAGACTTCAGTAACCTATGTAACGTCGTCAGTAGGCTACAGTAACCTATGTAATGTTGTCAGTAGGCTACAGTAACCTATGTAACGTTGTCAGTAGGCTACAGTAACCTATGTAATGTTGTCAGTAGACTACAGTAACCTATGTAACGTTGTCAGTAGGCTACAGTAACCTATGTAATGTTGTCAGTAGACTACAGTAACCTATGTAACGTCGTCAGTAGGCTACAGTAACCTATGTAACGTAGTCAGTAGACTACAGTAACCTATGTAACGTTGTCAGTAGGCTACAGTAATCTATGTAATGTTGTCAGTAGGCTACAGTAATGTTGTCAGTAGGCTAGATTAACCTATGAAATGTTGTCAGTAGGCTACAGTAACCTATGTAACGTCATCAGTAGGCTACAGTAACCTATGTAACGTCGTCAGTAGGCTACAGTAACCTATGCAACGTTGTCAGTAGGCTACAGTAACCTATGTAATGTTGTCAGTAGGCTACAGTAACCTATGTAATGTTGTCAGTAGGCTACATTAACCTATGTAATGTTGTCAGTAGGCTACAGTAACCTATGTAACGTCATCAGTCGGCTACAGTAACCTATGTAACGTTGTCAGTAGGCTTCAGTAACTTATGTAATGTTGTCAGCAGGCTACAGTAACCTATGTAACGTCATCAGTCGGCTACAGTAACCTATGTAACGTCGTCAGTAGGCTACAGTAACCTATGTAACGTTGTCAGTAGGCTACAGTAACCTATGTAATGTTGTCAGTAGGCTACATTAACCTATGTAACGTTGTCAGTAGACTACAGTAACCTATGTAACGTTGTCAGTAGGCTACATTAACCTATGTAATGTTGTCAGTAGGCTACAGTAACCTATGTAACGTAGTCAGTAGGCTTCAGTAACCTATGTAACGTCGTCAGTAGGCTACAGTAACCTATGTAATGTTGTCAGTAGGCTACAGTAACCTATGTAACGTTGTCAGTAGACTACAGTAACCTATGTAATGTTGTCAGTAGACTACAGTAACCTATGTAACGTTGTCAGTAGGCTACAGTAGCCTATGTAACGTTGTCAGTAGGCTACAGTAACCTATGTAATGTTGTCAGTAGGCTACAGTAACCTATGTAATATTGTCAGTAGGCTACAGTAGCCTATGTAACGTTGTCAGTAGGCTACAGTAGCCTATGTAACGTTGTCAGTAGGCTACAGCAGCCTATGTAACGTTGTCAGTAGGCTACAGTAACCTATGTAATGTTGTCAGTAGGCTACAGTAACCTATGTAATATTGTCAGTAGGCTACAGTAACCTATGCAACGTTGTCAGTAGGCTACAGTAACCTATGTAACGTTGTCAGTAGGCTACAGTAACCTATGTAATGTTGTCAGTAGACTACAGTAACCTATGTAATGTTGTCAGTAGGCTACAGTAACCTATGTGACGTCGTCAGTAGGCTACAGTAACCTATGTAACGTTGTCAGTAGACTTCAGTAACCTATGTAACGTCGTCAGTAGGCTACAGTAACCTATGTAATGTTGTCAGTAGGCTACAGTAACCTATGTAACGTTGTCAGTAGGCTACAGTAACCTATGTAATGTTGTCAGTAGACTACAGTAACCTATGTAACGTTGTCAGTAGGCTACAGTAACCTATGTAATGTTGTCAGTAGACTACAGTAACCTATGTAACGTCGTCAGTAGGCTACAGTAACCTATGTAACGTAGTCAGTAGACTTCAGTAACCTATGTAATGTTGTCAGTAGACTACAGTAACCTATGTAACGTCGTCAGTAGGCTACAGTAACCTATGTAACGTAGTCAGTAGACTACAGTAACCTATGTAACGTTGTCAGTAGGCTACAGTAATCTATGTAATGTTGTCAGTAGGCTACAGTAATGTTGTCAGTAGGCTAGATTAACCTATGAAATGTTGTCAGTAGGCTACAGTAACCTATGTAACGTCATCAGTAGGCTACAGTAACCTATGTAACGTTGTCAGTAGGCTACAGTAACCTATGCAACGTTGTCAGTAGGCTACAGTAACCTATGTAATGTTGTCAGTAGGCTACAGTAACCTATGTAATGTTGTCAGTAGGCTACATTAACCTATGTAATGTTGTCAGTAGGCTACAGTAACCTATGTAACGTCATCAGTCGGCTACAGTAACCTATGTAACGTTGTCAGTAGGCTTCAGTAACCTATGTAATGTTGTCAGTAGGCTACAGTAACCTATGTAATGTTGTCAGTAGGCTACATTAACCTATGTAATGTTTGTCAGTAGGCTACAGTAACCTATGTAATGTTGTCAGTAGGCTACATTAACCTATGTAACGTTGTCAGTAGACTACAGTAACCTATGTAACGTTGTCAGTAGGCTACAGTAACCTATGTAACGTTGTCAGTAGGCTACATTAACCTATGTAATGTTGTCAGTAGGCTACAGTAACCTATGTAATATTGTCAGTAGGCTTCAGTAACTTATGTAATGTTGTCAGCAGGCTACAGTAACCTATGTAACGTTGTCAGTAGCCTACAGTAACCTCTGTAACGTTGTCAGTAGGCTTCAGTAACCTATGTAATGTTGTCAGTAGGCTACAGTAACCTATGTAACGTTGTCAGTAGGCTACAGTAACCTATGCTTCAGAAGGGAGGGGCAGGTAGCCTACATACACACCCACTGTAAAATAATTTCAGCTGGCAGGAAGACGCTGGAATAGGTTTCTGAGTGAGAGTGAGGGCTTTGCGTAGACGCTTTGTTGTGATTTTTTGGGAACTGGTAAAAAATACCGGGAACATGAAAGAACGTTATTAACCGGTCCCCAACACTATAGATCACTTTCTTTTTCGGTATGAGTTCTGTTCTTCAATCTTTTTTGTTATTTTACGGTTTTCGGTTCTGTTCCCTGAACCAGTTCTAACCCTTGTTTTTTAAATACTTTTCTGGTCTTCATGGATAATTTTTTTTATTTGGCTCCAGAAAGATAATATAGTAATTAGTGTATCAGCGCTGGCTCGTGTGATAAGTCCCTTTGGTTGAAACCTGAACATTTGGATCGATTCCCCATGCTCAAGGGTTGAGCTCAGTGGGCTAAAATACTATTGCGGCTCACAGTGCAGGAGACTCCTGAGTCTGAGTGTCCCTAACTACTGTGTGAAGTGAACCTGCCTCCTGAGTCTGGGTGTCCCTAACTACTGTGTGAAGTGAACCTGCCTCCTGAGTCTGGGTGTCCCTAACTACTGTGTGAAGTGAACCTGCCTCCTGAGTCTGGGTGTCCCTAACTACTGTGTGAAGTGAACCTGCCTCCTGAGTCTGGGTGTCCCTAACTACTGTGTGAAGTGAACCTGCCTCCTGAGTCTGAGTGTCCCTAACTACTGTGTGAAGTGAACCTGCCTCCTGAGTCTGGGTGTCCCTAACTACTGTGTGAAGTGAACCTGCCTCCTGAGTCTGGGTGTCCCTAACTACTGTGTGAAGTGAACCTGCCTCCTGAGTCTGAGTGTCCCTAACTACTGTGTGAAGTGAACCTGCCTCCTGAGTCTGGGTGTCCCTAACTACTGTGTGAAGTGAACCTGCCTTCTGAGTCTGGGTGTCCCTAACTACTGTGTGAAGTGAACCTGCCTCCTGAGTCTGGGTGTCCCTAACTACTGTGTGAAGTGAACCTGCCTCCTGAGTCTGGGTGTCCCTAACTACTGTGTGAAGTGAACCTGCCTCCTGAGTCTGGGTGTCTCTAACTACTGTGTGAAGTGAACCTGCCTCCTGAGTCTGGGTGTCCCTAACTACTGTGTGAAGTGAACCTGCCTCCTGAGTCTGGGTGTCCCTAACTACTGTGTGAAGTGAACCTGCCTCCTGAGTCTGAGTGTCCCTAACTACTGTGTGAAGTGAACCTGCCTCCTGAGTCTGAGTGTCCCTAACTACTGTGTGAAGTGAACCTGCCTCCTGAGTCTGGGTGTCCCTAACTACTGTGTGAAGTGAACCTGCCTCCTGAGTCTGAGTGTTCCTAACTACTGTGTGAAGTGAACCTGCCTCCTGAGTCTGAGTGTCCCTAACTACTGTGTGAAGTGAACCTGCCTCCTGAGTCTGGGTGTCCCTAACTATTGTGTGAAGTGAACCTGCCTCCTGAGTCTGAGTGTCCCTAACTACTGTGTGAAGTGAACCTGCCTCCTGAGTCTGGGTGTCCCTAACTACTGTGTGAAGTGAACCTGCCTCCTGAGTCTGGGTGTCCCCAACTACTGTGTGAAGTGAACCTGCCTCCTGAGTCTGAGTGTCCCTAACTACTGTGTGAAGTGAACCTGCCTCCTGAGTCTGGGTGTCCCTAACTACTGTGTGAAGTGAACCTGCCTCCTGAGTCTGAGTGTCCCCCCCTGACTGTATCACTGAGCTTGCTTTTATTTGGCGCTCTGCTGGGAACAGCTTGCTAATTAATTACCCATGACCACTGAGGTGGGGAGGGGTTGGGTGGGGTTGGAGGGTAACGAGACTGGGAGGGTGGTGGTGGGGGGGAAGCAGGTCATAACTAGTGTCCTCAGGGGGTAGGCTAAAATTAATCAGCCCCCATCCCTCCACCTTGCCAGAAAAACATCTTGCCAGACAAAAGTAGTACAGTCTGTCTCTGGGTTTGAATGAGGAAAAGTTATCTGTATCAAGTGTTGTTTTTTGCATGGATGTTAACATTTGGTGTCAAACAGAGAATACATAGACAGAGATATGTAGGTGCAGTATAGAAATGAGTGAGGGATGACACAGGGGTGCCAGACTGTATAGAACATATAACCACATGGCTATCCAGTGGTGGTTCAGTCATATAGGTTTTATAGTTCTAATCCAGTGGTGGTCCAGTCATAAAGGTTTTATAGTTCTAATCCAGTGGTGGTCCAGTCATAAAGGCTTTATAGTTCTAATCCAGTGGTGGTCCAGTCATAGAGGCTTTATAGTTCTAATCCACTGTTGGTCCAGTCATAGAAGCTTTATAGTTCTAATCCAGTGGTGGTCCAGTCATAGAGGCTTTATAGTTTTAATCCAGTGGTGGTCCAGTCATAGAGGCTTTATAGTTTTAATCCAGTGGTGGTCCAGTCATAGAGGCTTTATAGTTTTAATCCAGTGGTGGTCCAGTCATAGAGGCTTTATAGTTCTAATCCAGTGGTGGTCCAGTCATAGAGGCTTTATAGTTTTAATCCAGTGGGGGTCCAGTCATAGAGGCTTTATAGTTTTAATCCAGTGGTGGTCCAGTCATAGAGGCTTTATAGTTTTAATCCAGTGGTGGTCCAGTCATAGAGGCTTTATAGTTCTAATCCGGTGGTGGTCCAGTCATAGAGGCTTTATAGTTCTAATCCGGTGGTGGTCCAGTCATAGAGGCTTTATAGCTCTAATCCAGTGGTGGTCCAGTCATAGAGGCTTTATAGTTCTAATCCACTGTTGGTCCAGTCATAGAGGCTTTATAGTTCTAATCCAGTAGTGGTCCAGTCATAGAGACTTTATAGCTCTAATCCAGTGGTGGTCCAGTCATAGAGGCTTTATAGTTTTAATCCAGTAGTGGTCCAGTCATAGAGGCTTTATAGTTTTAATCCAGTAGTGGTCCAGTCATAGAGACTTTATAGCTCTAATCCAGTGGTGGTCCAGTCATAGAGGGTTTATAGTTCTAATCCACTGTTGGTCCAGTCATAGAGGCGTTATAGTTCTAATCCAGTGGAGGTCCAGTCACAGAGGCCATCTAGCTGCTGTCCAGTGGTGTTCCAGTCCTAGAGGCCATCTAGCTCTAATCCACTGTTGGTCCAGTCATAGAGGTTTTATAGTTTTAATCCAGTGGATGTCCAGTCATAGAGGCTTTATAGTTCTAATCCAGTGGTGGTCCAGTCATAGAGGCTTTATAGTTCTAATCCAGTGGTGGTCCAGTCATAGAGGCTTTATAGTTCTAATCCACTGTTGGTCCAGTCATAGAGGCGTTATAGTTCTAATCCAGTGGAGGTCCAGTCATAGAGGCTTTATAGTTCTAATCCAGTGGTGGTCCAGTCATAGAGACTTTATAGTTCTAATCCAGTGGTGGTCCAGTCTTAGAGACTTTATAGCTCTAATCCAGTGGTGGTCCAGTCATAGAGACTTTATAGTTCTAATCCAGTGGTGGTCCAGTCATATGGGCTTTATAGTTCTAATCCAGTGGTGGTTCAGTCATAGAGGCTTTATAGCTCTAATCCAGTGGTGGTCCAGTCATAGAGGCTTTATAGCTCTAATCCAGTGGTGGTAGAAGGCTTTATAGTTCTAATCCAGTGGAGGTCCAGTCATAGAGGCTTTATAGTTTTAATCCAGTGGTGGTCCAGTCATAGAGGCTTTATAGTTCTAATCCAGTGGTGGTCCAGTCATAGAGGCTTTATAGTTCTAATCCAGTGGTGGTCTAGTCATAGAGGCTTTATAGTTGTAATCCAGTGGTGGTCCAGTTATAGAGGCCATCTATCTCTAATCCAGTGGAGGTTCAGTCACTGTGAAGCGGGCCACAGACTCCAGCCCACATAGAGACCACTCTACTCTGCTGTGTACTGCTGCCGTAAGGAGCAGCCAGGGGACCGTGGTCAATCAAATCCTGCAGATATGGAAGAAATGGCTTCAATGAGCTAATGCAGACCCCAGGGGATAGAGGAACCCTCCTACTATCAGTCGTTTTTTTTAGGGCTGGGTGTGTGTGTGTTTCAGGCTGGGAATGTGTGTGTGTGTATGCAGGCAAGCATGTCTGTGGCATTTAAGCACAATTAACATTAAAAAGCCTCTCGACCGAGCTCAAGCACACTTAATCAAACACCTAAGACCCTCTTCTGTAAAATAGTGACTTTCCTTCCCTTTTCAGGCCACAGAGAAGCAACAGATTGATGACTACTACTCACCACTGGTGCTCAAGTGGCTCATGCTGATGATTACATCATCTTGGCCCCACTTCTGGGGATGACTAGGGTGATGAGACTGTCTCCTCCAGACATGGTCACTTCCTCTACCCCTTTATCTCCTCTCTTCTCTCTTATTCCCACTGTTCATGTTCTGCTTCTCTGTATCTGCCTCCCTATTTCAACCAACTGTCTCCCTTCTTCACTGCCTCATGCACAGATGCTCCCACCGTTCTTTCCATCTCTATCTCTCTCACTCTCTCTCTCTTGCTCTCTCTCTCTCTCACTCTCTCTCTTGCTCTCTTTCTCTCTCTTTCTCTCTCTCTCTCTCTCGCTCTTTCGCTCTCTCTCTCTCTTTCGCTCTCTCGCTCTCTCTTTCTCTCTCTCTCGCTCTCTCTCTCTCTTTCTCGCTCTCTTTCTCGCTCTCGCTCTCTCTCTTTCGCCTTCTCTCTCTCTGCCTCTGCTTTCACTCACTCACTATTCAATTAAATTCAAGGGGCTTTATTGGCATGGGAAACATGTGTTAACATTGCCAAAGCAAGTGATGTAGATAATATACAAAAGTGAAATAAACAATAAAAATGAACAGTAAACATTACACAAAACAATAAAGACATTACAAATGTCATATTATGTATATATACAGTGTTGTAACAATGTACAAATGGTTAAAGTACACAAGGGAAAATAAATAAGCATAAATATGGGTTGTATTTACAATGGTGTTTGTTCTTCACTGGTTGCCCTTTTCTTGTGGCAACAGGTCACAAATCTTGTTGCTGTGATGGCACACTGTGGAATTTCACCCAGTAGATATGGGAGTTTATCAAAATTGGGTTTGTTTTCGAATTCTTTGTGAATCTGTGTAATCTGAGGGAAATATGTGTCTCTAATATGGTCATACATTTGGCAGGAGGTTAGGAAGTGCAGCTCAGTTTCCACCTCATTTTGTGGGCAGTGTGCTCATAGCCTGTCTTCTCTTGAGAGCCAGGTCTGCCTACGGCGGCCTTTCTCAATAGCAAGACTATGCTCACTGAGTCTATCTCTCTCTCTCTCTCTCTCTCTTGCTATTTCGCTCACTCTCTCTCTCTGTCTCTGCCTCTCCTTCCCTCCATCTCTCTCTTTTTCCATTTCTCAATTTTAATTAAAATCATTGAGTATCTAGAGGATTCGGCTGCATGACTGTGATTTAAATAGGGACATCACCATCTACTCAACATTACTGTCAGGCTAAAGCAAATTCCATTTATTCTCATAATGTGTGTGCTGCTCCTTCTCTAAAGACATGAATTACTACCATTTGCAGTCGTAAATTGTAGACATATGGATAAGAAGACGCTCGCTAACCTAATCCTTGACTGTCCAACAATATGGAAACACAATCCGAATCAGCATACAATACAATACATTGCAAGACATCAGTGACATCAGTGAATTAACCGACATTTCCCCTGGTGGGATAGAATTAATTAATTACTGTATAACACTGAAAAGAATAATAACCTATGTCACGAAGCTCCTGCATGAGGCTAATTAAAACAGCAGGAAGTCTGATTATCTGATGACAACAGCACAATAGTGACATGCAGAGATGAAGAGATGCATCTCTGCACCCAGAGATCAAGATGCCACTGAGAACAATGACTGAAGTGGATGTCATTGCCCATCCGCATGTTGGTGAAGCGCCATTGATGTCCAACCATTTACATAAAAAAGATACCTATGAATTATGCGTGTGCTTCTGAATTATTTGCATGTAGAAAATGCACCGTGTAGGAGTAACGCTCTCAGAAATATCTGTTGTGTTCCGTGGCTACTACCTGTAAATCATGACGGGAAATGTATCAGCTTTCAGTATGTCATCCTCAATGTCTTTCAAATGTTGCGTGATTCTGGGGATGTTTGTGTGGAAACGTCGGTTTTGACTACTTATGCAATGTCTTTCAGGAAGGTTTCTGTCTATACCGTTACACGGATGTGTTTCTGATTGCAGCTAATGTGTTCTATGACTCCAGTATGTGTTCTGGTTTCTGTGGAAACGGATGTGTTTCTGATTGCATAAAGAGACTGTTGCATTCACCGCGGAGCAGCTAGCCCTCCTTCCTTCCTGGAGCTGTTTAGAGCTCCAGAGACTGCAACATACAAACTCCTAATCCCCCAGTATTCAGGACAAGCAGCGTGTATTTAACATACCTTACACAACACTGTCTCTATCTAACCACCATGCATGCACTCACACACACACACACACGCATGCACGCACGCAAGCACGCACGCACGCACGCACGCACACACGTACGTACACGCACGTACACACACACACACACACACTCATTACAGTGTGAACAAGAGACCGGTGGGGCCAGAGCTCAGAGAGTACAAACACCCAATAGGGGTTGAATGTCTTGACTGATCACAAATAACATCTATTGGCACATGGGAGAGTGGGGGAGAGACGAGGGGGGGTCCTGGTAATTCTTCTGGTCGTTTGGGCTGTTTGAGGCGGGGTGAGTTCCTCGATCAATGCTCTTTGTAAATGTTAAGTGTGATGACAGTAACAGGCGAGTCCGAGCAAACGCCGCTGGCGCTAGTCTTATTGACACGGGCCAGTTCACCCCAAGGCCCCGCACTGTAACTACACGCCCAATGAAACATGTGTGTCTCTCTCTCTCTCTCTCTCTCTCTCTCTCTCTCTGTGTGTGTGTGTGTGTGTGTGTGTGTGTGTGTGTGTGTGTGTGTGTGTGTGTGTGTGTGTGTGTGTGTGTGTGTGTGTGTGTGTGTGTGTGTGTGTGTGTGTGTTTGCGCTCATGAGTGTGTGCCATCTCATTGGGCAGAGAGTCAGGGAGCTGATTTACAGAGGGGCTCAGTGTAGACGTGTGTGTGTGGTGAAGACTGCTGCTGTATAGCTCGGCATCACTGGACCTGTCCATGCTGTGTACTAAATACATGCTACCGAATACCTGAGTACCTTTGTGTTCATACATGTACAAGCCTTGCTGTGTGTATGTCTGTGTGTGTGTGTGTTTCTGTGTCTGTGTGTATCTGTGTGTGTTAAATCCTCTGTGTGGGAATGGATGTGGATGGAATAACCACTTAAACAGTTTTCCTTCCACGTTAATGTCTCTGTTAACTGTAATTGCAGTGTTAAGTAGTATGTAATGGACATACGACAGCATATTTAAATGCTCAGTCTAGATTTGTCTGCAGTCTGTGAGGAAAGCAAATGATCCATTGCGTCGGATGGCTCTTGACATTCTCCGTTTCTTGTAATTAATTTGGAGTTATTAATGACGGTTTAGCTTTTGTGTTGATTACCCTAAATGTCAGGGTAGTTCTCTCTTCTCTCTCTCTTAGTCAAATTGCTTGCTCTGTGTGTGTGTGTGTGTGTGTGTGTGTGTGTGTGTGTGTGTGTGTGTGTGTGTGTGTGTGTGTGTGTGTGTGTGTGTGTGTGTGTGTGTTTGTTGTTGTTTTCCCCCTTCAGCCTTTTTATAGCGCTTAGTTTTAAGGTCAGGTAGGTTCAGGTTCATCTCTCTCCGCCAGAGTGTCAAGTCAATTTTGTCTGTGTGTGTGTGTGTGTGTGTGTGTGTGTGTGTGTGTGTCTGTGTCTGTGTCTGTGTCTGTGTGTGTGTGTGTCTGTGTGTGTTTGTTATACTGGGGTTATTTCCTCCCTCAGTAATTAGGCTGGAGAGGCCAAACGCTCCAGAGACTCTTCCATTGACCATGACACACAGTAACACGGACCATCCACTCCTCTCCTCTTCTCTCTCCACACATTCCTAGAATAACACTAGTACATATTGGGTCTACTTCTGGGTGGGTGGGGGGGGGGGGGGGTTGTGTGTGTGTGTAAGCTTCTACTATTCTGTGATAAGCCCACCTTATGATAAGCCTCGTTTATATACGAGTGTATCTTGAAAATCTGTGTTTGTGTCCAACAGTGTGTAATTTTCTTTGTGTGTGTGTGTGTCTGTGTGTGTGTGTGTGCAGACCTGGGTTAAAATACTATTTCAAATATGTCAATTACTTTCACATATATTTTGAAGTAAGTATTCAGATGTTTTGTATTTGAAAAGCATGTATATTATTTGAAATACGTATTTAAAGTACTTTCAAATAGTAAGCTATTTTTAGGAAGTTAATTGGGAATACTTTCAAATGCTTCCAATATACAGTAAGTAGTTGATTCTGGCCACCTTATTTAAAAATACTCAAATACACAGAAAATAAGTATTTATATGACTAATGATAAAATACACATGTATTTGAATCCTGTGTGTATCAGTGTGTGTGTGTGTATCAGCGTACGAAGCGAACATTGTGTGTATCTCCTTGTCCATCAGGGTGCTGCATGGAGGCATATTTGAATTGTTGCCATGGAAACTCTCTCTCTGTCTCTCTCTCCCCCTCTCTCTATCTCTCTCTCCCTCTTTCTTCATCCTTGCCCTGCCTCTGTCTCTGTCATTCTCACTATCTCACTCTTTTCTCCCGTACTTTCCTCTCCGACTTCTCTCTCTGGCCATCTTTTCCAACCTTCCTTCTCATTGTGTTCTTCAACTATCCTTCCTTCATCACTCTTTCTT
>NC_052345.1:7131434-7178934 GCF_016432855.1 Salvelinus namaycush
AATACTCTATGTGCGTCATTTGATCCTGTTTTCTTTGTGTGCGGTTGTAGCAGTCATGGTATTATTATGATACAGTACCTCTTTTCAGTCCCATCACCTGCTGGTATTATCAAATTTACTGTACATGATATTAATCCTCTCTCTCTCTCCCCCTCCCTACCTCCCTCCCTCCAGGTACTGCATTTACACTCCTCCACGATGCTTGTCAGCCTCCTCTCCCCCTCCCCACTCCAGGACAGGCGCATCACCTCCTCCTTCCCACCTCCTCCTCCCGAACACACCTCTTCCCCTCATCAGCACCCTCGGCTGGCCCTTCCCTCCCTCTCCCTCCCTCTCTCCCTCTCTCTCCTCCTCCTCTCCCTATTCCTTCTGCCCATCTGCGAGTCGGCGCGGTCGCCTGGGAGGGGCGGAGCTGGCCAGGGCGGAGGAGCACCAGGAGGTGCACCCGGGACGGGAGGAGCAGGAGGCGAGAAAGGAGGCCAGAGGGGCACAAATCTCATCCCCTCTCACTACCCCCCTTACTACCCCCCAGTATCCCCCGCCCGGCCCCCTGCACACCCCTTACCTCCCAAAGTGGCCTCCTCTCTCAGCATCGCCGTCATCCTGGTGGGCAACTCTAGCGAGGTGTCGTCCACCTACGTGGAGAAAGAGGAGTTCCTCCATGTCCCCCACCCTACCAAAGTCCAACTGGAGACCATGAACGACACGGACCCCAAGAGTATCATCAACCGCATCTGTACCCTGATGACCAACACCTGGCTGCAGGGGGTGGTGTTTGGGGACGACACGGACCAGGAGGCCATCGCCCAGATCCTGGACTTCATCTCTGCCCAGACACACATCCCCATCCTGGGCATCCGCGGAGGCTCCTCCATGGTTATGGCTGCCAAGGTATGGAACACTACCTTTAATGTACATCTATTTCCACTGTAGTACACACAACCTCAGACACCTATCTATTGAGTAGTGTGATGCCGTTCATATAATAGTTACAGCTGGTTGGATACACATGTATAGAGTATAATTACAAAATGCACTGTTGGTTAAGGGCTTGTAAGTAAGCATTTCACTTTAAGGTCTACACCTGTTGTATTTGGAGCACATGACAAGTAAACTTTGATTTGATTTGATGACACCACTACTAGTACAATGCAGTACAGTAGGTAGAAGTAACTCTGTGAAGCTCACTAAATGCTCAGGGTCCTGACACTAGTTGTTATGGTTCTCTATACATTGGGTACATGCATGCATTCTCTATCCAAGTGCTGGTGTTGAGCCCTGGTTTTTAGTCACACCAACCACTCGACTGAAAGCTAGCTCCTGGTCCAGGGGCGATAGTTGACTTTTGTATATCTCAAACAAGGTTACTCATCACCTTGTTGACTTTTGTATATGTAAACAAGGTTACCGTAATTTCCGGACTATAAGCCGCTACTTTTTTCCCACGCTATGAACCTCGCGGTTTATACAATGACGCGGCTAATTTATGTTTTTTTTTTTTTTCACAAGATTCATGCCGCCAAAAAACTGAGCACCGTCACATAATGTGACGTAAATCGAGCGCGCTCAAACTTGCCATCATTCTGATTACGGTAGTCATTTTGTCACCCTCATCATGGCAAAGACACGGAGAAATGCATATGATGCAGCTTTCAAGTTGAAGGCGATCGATCTGGCTGTTGGAAAAGGAAATAGAGCTGCTGCACGGGAGCTTGGCCTTAATGAGTCGATGATAAGACGTTGGAACTGTGCAGATCCGACTGAAAGCCAAAACAATCGCCACCGCAATGAAGTTTGACTTTCTTGGTAGGCTACTGTTTACTGCTATTTATTTTTTATTTTTGTTACAAGCCGTGTTTCGTTAAAGCCTATTTATTTTTGTTACAAGCCGTGTTTCGTTTAAAAGCCTATTTATTTTTGTTACAAGCCGTGTTTCGTTTAAAGGCTGTGTAAAGTTCATTTGTTTCAATATACCGGTAGGCACTTGCGGCTTATAGACATGTGCGGTTTATTTATGTACAAAATACATATTTGTAAAAAATTCAGTGGGTACGGCTTATATTCAGGTGCGCTTAATAGTCCAACAATTACGGTACTCATCACCTAGCAACATGCATACTGTACTGTACTACTACTATGTTCCTGTATGAGGGACGACCAACCTCCTGAAGCGCATTAAGGCACAGCTGGGCAAGACCACAGAAATAGAAAGAAATATAATATTTGTATTGACTGGCAGCTATACAGACGCAGAAAAGACGACAAGTAGGTGGCCAGTACGTTGCAAAAACTTTAGAGAGACGATTTACAAGTGATAAACACATGTAAGTAGGAGCATCTCAGCCTACACATCACAATACATCAGGATGCATAACTGCAACATGTTTCAACTCAATAAGTCTTCCTCAAGCTGCGTTGTTAAGCTATACAGCCGATCAAGCCAGTGTTACTTTCAATATTCAATTGACAAGAGGTACAGTAGATCCGTTAAAATCCCGCAGAGCAGGGAAACATGACCGTTTTAGCCACTCTATTCTGAGCGGCACTAGGGCCGACTGTGAACGCTACAGCATCTCATTCCGGCCCGTCTCTCAATGATTGATTCAGCTGTTAATTGGCTTCCTACAGCATATGAATCTGACATCACGTCCATGGCTGCTTCTCAAATGAAACTATTCCCTATATAGTGCCACTATGGGCCCTGGTCTGAGGTAGTGGACTACATAGGGAATAGGGTGACAGCGAGGCTACTCAACCCTGAAAAGACTCGCTGTTTGAGACAATGAGACGTTTGGCAAGTCAAATAAGAGCTTTGTCAGATTTGACTTAAAGGAAAACTCCAGCCAAAAACTATATTTTGGCATTTGTTTTATTTGTCCATTGTTGATTTAGTCCCAAAATGTTTTGCATGTCAGCAGTCAAGTTTTCAAGATATATAACTTTCAAAATACATAAATACAGCTGGTAGGATGCATTTTTGTCACGTTTGCTACCTCTCCGGCCTCTAGGTCACCAGGCTGCTCATTATGGCGCACACCTGTCACCATCGTTACGGCACCTGCGCATCATTAGACTCACCTGGACTCCATCACATCCATGATTACCTGCCCTATATATGTCACTCCCTTTGGTTCCTTCCCCAGGCGTTATGTTTCTGTTTCTGTGGCATGTCTGTGTGTTGTTCGTGTTTCTTGTTTTGTATTATGTTGTGTTTATTTATTAAAACACTCATTCCCTGAACTTGCTTCCCAACTCTCAGCGCACATCGTTACAGAATGACACCTCACCAAAGGGAAGCATCAGGGGGTGATTTAAATTATTTTGTGTTGGAGGTAATGTCTGGTCCGGGTGTCCGAACCGGAGCTACCTGGGAGGCCTCAGCCGGTTTGTCTGGTTCCCCTGCCTCAACTGGCTCAACGGGTTTCCATACCTCAGCGGGATCGATAGGCTCTCATGCCTCAGCGGGTGAACAGGTTCCTGTTCCTCGACCGAGGCAACCAGGGAGGTCTCATCAGACTCTCACGCCTCAGTGGGTGAACAGGTTCCTGTTCCTCGACCGAGGCAACCAGGGAGGTCTCATCAGACTCTCACGCCTCAGCCGGTTAGTCCGGTTTGTGCGCTTCAGCGGAAGCGACCGGTCCGCTCCGGATCCGCGGGATCGTCCCTTTGGTTGGCGTCCTGCGGCTGGAGCAGAACGCGCCGGGGAGGGGGTACCGTCACGTATGCTCTCTCTCTGGCGCTCTAGGTCGCCATGCTGAGACTGACAGGTTTTCCGCACCTCAGCAGAGTTGCCCGGTCCGCTCCTGATCCCCGGGATCGTCAATTTGGTCAGTGTCCTGCGGCAGGAGCTGCAAGTCGGGGAGGGGGTACTGTCACGTGTGCTCCCTCTCCGGCCTCTAGGTCACCAGCCTACTCGTTATGGTGCACACCTGTCACCATCGTTACGCGCACCTGCGCGTCATCAGACTCACCTGGACTCCATCACCTCCTTGATTACCTTATATGTCATTCCCTTTGGTTCCTTCCCCAGGCGTCATTGTTTCTCTTTCTGTTTCATGTCTGTGCGTTGTTCGTGTTTCTTGTTTTGTATTATGTTCCGTTTATTTATTAAAACACTCACTCCCTGAACTTGCTTTGTGACTCTTAGTACACATCGTTACAATTTTGAATCATATGATGCTGCGTTTTGCATCATATGAAGCTAAATGCATCATACCAGCTGTAATTATGTATTTTGATGATGTGATGAAATCTAGCAAGCCCTGACTTTGGGCCGGTTGCGGCCTACTTTTGTATTCTAACATACCCAGTAATAACAGACCAATGAACCATATAAATACATTAGTGAATGTGATGTATCTATCCAGGCTTAGAAATTATTGATGAGATTAGGCCACTGAACATAATGGGAAGTCTTGTAGAAGTCTCTGAGTGTTACGGGGTGATTTGTCTTTCTTTGAGGATGTTTTGACTTGCTTTTGGAGAGTCTGCATCAGTTCTCATCTACTTCCTTTACTTCAGCTTCAAAATGGAGGCACCGAGGCAGTGGCTTTTCTGTCTGGGTTGTGTGAGTTAGTTGGACAGTGTCATGACCGTCAACGAAAATCTAAATAGGTCAGATCAGGTTTGCAATGAATAACTTCAATCAGACCCCTTCTCACCCTGGTGTTAACAAGGTCTGCGCTCTCAAGATTCACCAAATGAATGTTCTGTTTCAAAATACTTTTTCCCGCTGAAACTCTAACACGTTCCCAAGCGAATACTGGAACAATATTTCTAACATAGAGCCAGCCTGCCGGAACCGCCCCTTTTGAGCAAGCTGTGTTAATGATGGGTTAAGAATGAAACAGGAGACAAAGGGCTATGAGACAGAAGTTTCATCCGAGACACATGAAAAGTGGGAGGTAGACGGAGGGTGCGGGGCAACAAAAGACGAACAGCAGAGGGGCTAAGGATTTTGAGATGGTGAAAGGGCCGATGAAAAGGGGGGAAAGTTTACGGGACTCCACCCGGAGGAGCAGGTCCCGAGTGGAAAGCCATACCCTCTGACCGAGCCGATAGCGGGGATCAGGGGTCCGGTGGCGATCCGCCTGTCGCCGATACTTGGATGTGGTCTTCAGAAGAGAGGCCCAGGTACGGCGACAGAGGCCAATGAACATCTGGGCATAGGGTATGCTGACTTCTTCCTCTTGCTCAGGGAAGAGCGGGGGCTAATATCTCAGTGGCCGAGCAGGGAAGGGTGTTACAGGTGTATTCCACCCACACGAGTTGCTGGCTCCAGGTGGTGGGATTGGCAGGGACGAGGCAACGAAGAGCCGTCTCAAGGTCCTGATTGGCTCGCTCCGACTGGCCATTAGATTTGGGGTGAAAACCAGAGGACAGGCTGGCCGACGACCCAATGAGGGTGCAGAACGCATTCCAGAACCGGGACAAGAACCACGATCGGAGACCATGTCGACAGGAAGTCCATGGATCCGGAAGACGTGCTGTACCATGAGCTGAGCCGTCTCCTTGGCTGAGGGCAACTTGGGAAGGGGAATAAAATGGGTGGCTTTAGAAAACCTATCCATCCCTGTCAGGATCGTGGTGTTGCCATCTGACGGAGGAAGACCACTAACAAAGTCCAGGGATATATGGGACCAGGGGCAGTGAGGAACAGGGAGTGGTTGAAGAAGGCCAGCTGGAGCTTGCCACAGAGTCTTATTTTGTGCACAGACAGTGCAGGCGGCAACAAATGCGGAGACATCAGGAACCATGGAAGGCCACCAAAAGCGTAGTCGGATGAAAGCCAGGGTCCAATGGGAGCCTGAATGGCAGGTCAGTCTCGAGGAATGTGCCCACTCCAGGACCAGGGAACAGGCAGAGTCCGGTACAAACATCCAGTTAGCCGGACCCCCTGGGAATGCTGCGCCTTACGGACCAGGCTCTCTATACGCCAGATGACTGCAGGCAATAGACAGGAGGTAGGGAGTATGGACTCGGGGTCAGACGGAGTAGCAGCGGAGCTATACAAATGTGAGAGTGCATCAGGCTTCACATTCTTGGACCCCGGGCGGCAGCTGCACTCTGGATGTGGGTTGAGGCCAATCCACCACTGCTCTTACCTTGTCTGCATCGATCTGCATATGTCCTGCAGCGATGACGTATCCTAGGAAGGAAATGGTGGAGCGATGGAATTCACACTTCTCCGCTCTAACGAAAAGCTGGTTCTCCAGGAGACGCTGAAGGACCTGTCGGATGTAGAGGACGTGCTCTTGAGCTGAACGGGAAAGGACAAGGATGTCGTAGACAAACACGAACCGGTTCCTCATGTTCCGGAGCACATCGTTGACCAGGGCCTGGAACACAGGGTGAGCGTTGGTCTGTCCGAATGGCATAACCAAGTACTCATAGTTGCCCGCTAGTCATGTTAAAGCCAGTCTTCCACTCATTTCCTTCCTGTATACAAACCATATGGTAGGCGTTCTGAAGGTCCAACTTAGAGAAGATGGTCACTCCCTGAAGAGGTTCGAAAGTTGAGGAGATGAGTGGTAGAGGGTAACGGTTTTTAACCGCGATGTCATTTATGCTCCGGTCGTCGTACATGGGTGGCGGGTGAGGCAGATGGACAAATACCTCCTGCAGTGAGAGAGTCCTCAATGTACTCCTCCATAGCCTTGGTCTCCGGACTCGACAGGGAGTAAAGCCATCCCCGAGGTGGTGTAGTGCCCGGGAGAAGGTCAATGGCGCGGTCATAGGGTCGATGTGGGGGGAGAGACGTAGCGCGGTCCTTGTTGATAACCTCCCGGACCAGGTACTCCGGGTACTCCGCAGGAATGGCAGAGAGATCCGAGGCTTCTCCCAAGCCTGCAGGAAGACGTCCCGGGGCAGACTTTGCCAACTTAAGACACTGTGCATGGCAGAACCGGCTCCAACCCACGATAGATCCAGGAGCACAGTCGATCAAGGGATTGTGCTTCTGGAGCCATGAATACCCCAAAACCACATCGATAGATTCTATGAGCACTAACTGCATACATTTCCTGATACTCGTAGGTTGATAGGAACCGTATTGTGGGTGTCTCTGCCAATAGAGCGCCCATCCAGCGCTCTGACGTCCATGGGAGTTGAGAGGAGTTGAGTGGAGATTCCCAGCTCCGACACCAAGGGAGCATCGATAAAGCTATCGTCGGCCACAGTGTCAATGAGCACCTGGAGAGATTTGGCCTGGTCACCCCACAGCAGGGTGGCATGGAGATGGGTACGAGTAATGGGAGATTGGAAAATCCCTGTACGGCTCACCAGAGAACTCGTACTTACTGATGAGCCGGGTCTTTTTAATGGACAGGTGGAAATATAATGTCTTGTAGTCTCGAAATACATACAGCTCCTGGTGCTTAACCTGCATAAACTTTCATCCGGAGACAATCTAGCCTTTCCCAGTAGCTTGGGCTCTGGTCAAGGCGATGAGGGAGTCTAGGTCCATGGGCAGCTCCCGGGCTGCAAGCTTGTCATTAATCACTGATAATCCGTGAAGCAACGTGTCAAGTAGGGCTTCCGGGTTCGAGGCACTCTCAGCCGCCAAAGTGCGAAAATCCACTGCGTAGTCTGTCACACTACGGGAGTCTTGCCGTAGTTGGAGCAGCTTACGAGCAGCCTCTCTCTCCGACATCGGAGAAATGAACAATTTATCTACCTCCGCCACAAACTCCTCCAGGCTGAGGCAAGCGGTGGACTGTTGCTCCCACACCGCCGTAGCCCAGGCGTGTGCCCTCCCGGACATCAGCGTTATCAAATATGTTATCTTTGAGCGGTCCGAGGGGAACGAAGAAGGCTGCGGTTTGAAGATGAGGGAGCACTGGGAGAGAAACGCACGGCAGGTTCCAGATTCTCCAGCGTAGCGCCTCTGGAGGAGGTAAGCGAGGTTCTCGGGACACCGGGGTAGGCTGGGAAGAAATGCCACTGGTGGCGGGGTTGCTGAGAGTCTGGGGAATTACTGTAGTGACTTGCTGCCTAGTTGGGAATCCGCAGTGCTGCAGCAATGTATCGAACACATGGTCATGGCGTTCTGCTAGGGTATGGAGTCCCTCCATAAGGCATTGCAGTAACTCCTCGTGTCTTCCAATGGTGGCTCCTTGGAAGTAGACAGCGTTGCGGAGCTGGTCCGAGCCTGCTGGGTCAGTCATGGCCAGTTCGTACTATCACGGCTCAGGCTAAGACCCAGATGCAGACACAGGAGGCAGATAGTACGAGTCTCAGAGTTTATTATAGTACATGCGGCATGCAAAACAGAAGTCAAGGCAGGCAAAGAGTCGGAATCCAAATCCGAAACAGGCAGGTACAGGACGGCAGGCAGGATCAGGGTCAAGACAGGCAGAAAGGTCAGAACTGGGAAGACTAGGAAAAACAAAACTAGAGCACAGGAAACACGGGAACACACTGGTAGGACTTGGCGGGACAAGACAAACTGGCAACAGACAAACAGAAAAGGCAGCTATAAATACACAGGGGATAATGGGGGGAAATAGGAGACACCTGGTGGGGGGTGGAGACAAGCACAAAGACACGTGAAACAGATCAGAATGTGACACTGTCCCTCTCTCTCTCCCCCTCCATCTCTTCTTTAACAAGCATCAATGTTGCTGACATGGGGATCTGTTTTCAGCGTATTACGTCTCCAGTCAGTAACCGGTGCAAAGTGTGTATGTTTATTCCGTGTTCCCATTTAATTAGCTAGTAAATAAATAATTAAACCAATTTGTGTAGTATTGAATCATAAGTCAGGCCCAGGTTTTTGCAGATGCAAGGAGGTTACGACTGTTCAGAATGGTGATATGATACGAGGTTATGATTAATAAGTTGACTGTTTATACAGTGGGGCAAAAAAGTATTTAGTCAGCCACCAATTGTGCCAGTTCTCCCACTTAAAAAGATGAGAGAGGCCTGTAATTTTCATCATAGGTACACTTCAACTATGACAGATAAAATGAGAAAAAAAATCCAGAAAATCACATTGTAGGATTTTTAATGAATTTATTTGCAAATTATGGTGGAAAATAAGTATTTGGTCACCTACAAACAAGCAAGATTTCTGGCTCCCACAGACCTGTAACTTCTTCTTTAAGAGGCTCCTCTGTCCTCCACTCGTTACCTGTATTAATGGCACCTGTTTGAACTTATTATCAGTATAAAAGACACCTGTCCACAACCTCAAACAGTCACACTCCAAACTCCACTATGGCCAAGACCAAAGAGCTGTCAAAGGACACTAGAAACAAAATTGTAGACCTGCACCAGGCTGGGAAGACTGAATCTGCAATAGGTAAGCAGCTTGGTTTGAAGAAATCAACTGTGGGAGCAATTATTAGGAAATGGAAGACATACAAGACCATTGATAATCTCCCTCGATCTGGGGCTCCACGCAAGATCTCACCCCGTGGGGTCAAAATGATCACAAGAACGGTGAGCAAAAATCCCAGAACCACACGGGGGGACCTAGTGAATGACCTGCAGAGAGCTGGGACCAAAGTAACAAAGCCTACCATCAGTAACACACTACGCCGCCAGGGACTCAAATCCTGCAGTGCCAGACGTGTCCCCCTGCTTAAGCCAGTACATGTCCAGGCCCGTCTGAAGTTTGCTAGAGAGCATTTGGATGATCCAGAAGAAGATTGGGAGAAGGTCATATGGTCAGATGAAACCAAAATAGAACTTTTTGGTAAAAACTCAACTCGTCGTGTTTGGAGGACAAAGAATGCTGAGTTGCATCCAAAGAACACCATACCTACTGTGAAGCATGGGGGTGGAAACATCATGCTTTGGGGCTGTTTTTCTGCAAAGGGACCAGGACGACTGATCCGTGTAAAGGAAAGAATGAATGGGGCCATGTATCGTGAGATTTTGAGTGAAAACCTCCTTCCATCAGCAAGGGCATTGAAGATGAAACGTGGCTGGGTCTTTCAGTATGACAATGATCCCAAACACACCGCCCGGGCAACGAAGGAGTGGCTTCGTAAGAAGCATTTCAAGGTCCTGGAGTGACCTAGCCAGTCTCCAGATCTCAACCCCATAGAAAATCTTTGGAGGGAGTTGAAAGTCCGTGTTGCCCAGCAACAGCCCCAAAACATCACTGCTCTAGAGGAGATCTGCATGGAGGAATGGGCCAAAATACCAGCAACAGTGTGTGAAAACCTTGTGAAGACTTACAGAAAACGTTTGACCTCTGTCATTGCCAACAAAGGGTATATAACAAAGTATTGAGATAAACTTTTGTTATTGACCAAATACTTATTTTCCACCATAATTTGCAAATAAATTCATAAAAAATCCTAGAATGTGACTTTCTTGATTTTTTTTCTCATTTTGTCTGTCATAGTTGAAGTGTACCTATGATGATAAATTACAGGCCTCTCTCATCTTTTTAAGTGGGAGAACTTGCACAATTGGTGGCTGACTAAATACTTTTTTGCCCCACTGTAGATGTGATTGGTAAAAATACCTTTTAGAGTTTAATATTGGGAGATGGTAACTCTTTAAAGAACCGCTCTCGTGGTGTCCCAGATCCTAATGAGTTAATTGTTACATGATGAATTTAGTCGGGTAACAATTAAAAATAGTTAGTTAAATAGATAAACAACAGTCTTCAGATTAATGTTAAAGTCAAGTCAGGACAACAGCAAAAAGCCTCCTTTTAGTTAAAAGAGAGGAAATTAGAAAGTTGGAGACAGTTTTGAAGACTTCAAACATCCTTAGAAGATATCACTGTCTTCTATGTACCTGTTTAGTACTGTGGTCAAAATCAGAGGGAGACTAAAATACATCGGTGTCTCTGTGAACCACCTGAACTCGGTTTAATGGATCACATGAAAACAACTCAAATCAAACAGGATTGAATTCAAACAACCACTGACTGTGAGATGGTCTTTTACAAAGGTCTGAGGCTGTTAGCAAAGGTCAACTTGGGGTTTGCAAACAGACATTAATCTGAGAAACAAGCCTCTTAGAGGAAACTGAGAAAGACCGAGAGAGAGAGAGAAAAAAAGGTAATTCACTGAAAATGGTTCTCTGAAAAATAGAGAAAGGCAAGACCACAGCAATAGGCACACTTCAAAAAGAACCACAGAAAAGATAGAAGCCGGGAGGAATAGAGAGTCAGAGAGAGAGTCAGAGAGAGAGTCAGAGAGAGAGTCAGAGAGAGTCAGAGAGAGTCAGAGAGAGAGAGAGAGAGAGAGAGAGAGAGAGAGAGAGAGAGAGAGAGAGAGAGAGAGAGAGAGAGACAGAGAGACAGAGAGACAGAGACAGAGACAGAGACAGAGACAAACCTGGCTGCCCAGAGAGGACAGGCTGTGCTCACTCTGCTCCAGGGGAGAGGTAGAGACAGAGGTGCATTTCCTACTACACTGTGACAAATAGATAGAAGCCGGGAGGAATAGAGAGTCAGAGAGAGAGTCAGAGACAGAGACAGAGACAGAGACAGAGAGAGAGACAAACCTGGCTGCCCAGAGAGGACAGGCTGTGCTCACTCTGCTCCAGGGGAGAGGTAGAGACAGAGGTGCATTTCCTACTACACTGTGACAAATACTCAGACCTAAGAGCATATTTCTTTCCCAAAATTATAACTCAATACAAAGAATTTGAAACTATAGAAGATGAAGAAAAAATCAAATATGTATTGGGTGAAAAGCCAAAATGTGCAGTTTTGGCAGCCAAATATGTGTCCTCCTGCCACAACCTGAGGGACAGCCAGTGAAAAATGCAAAGTAATGTTGATAATATTTCCCATTTAGCTTAGTTTTGTTTTGTCTTTCATACCAGGTCATATGTCTTCTCAAATCATATTGACACTGGTCTATTACCATTGATTTAATGTATTGTTGTTCTGATTAATATTGTTGTTGTAGTTGTTGTTAATGGTAATCCCATGTACACTACTACTATTATTGCTGTTGGTCCCACCATTTATTTATATATAAATATATATATATTTTGTATATATATACATATATATTTGATTTTGATTTTTCGATATGTATACTTTGACAATGTAAGTAATAATGAACTTGCCATGTCAATAAAGTCAATTGAATTGAATTGAGAGAGAGAGAGAGAGAGAGAGAGAGAGAGAGAGAGAGAGAGAGAGAGAGAGAGAGAGAGAGAGAGAGAGAGAGAGAGAGAGAGAGAGAGAGAGAGAGAGAGAGAGAGAGAGAGAGAGAGAGAGAGAGAGAGAGAGAGAGAGAGAGAGAGAGAGAGAGAGAGAGAGAGAGAGAGAGAGAGAGAGAGAGAATGTGTAACACACCGAGAAATAGGGTTATGAAATTATCGAGAATATGTGTGTGGGTGTGAGGGAGGGAGAGGATTCTACTCAACATATAATTACCCTATTTAAAAACTGACAGATAGACAGAGGGCACCAACACTGAGACTGACAGGAACTGACAGGGACGATGAGACACATGCTCAGGACAACAATACAAGTCAGGAGGGGAAAAACACATGTTAAAGGCCTATTAGAGAGAAGGAAGGACAGGTAGAGAGAGATAGAGAGAAAGAGAGAGATGTGAAGAGATGAAAACTGAAGACATATAGGAATGTTTTCTCCCTGTCTTTTCTTAGTAATTACTACTCACTTGCTTCCCTTTTCCTTTTTTCCTTCCCTCTCCCTGATGCTCTCTCTCTCTCCGTTTTACCCACACACACACACACACACACACACACACACACACACACACACACACACACACACACACACACACACACACACACACACACACACACACACACTAAAGTGAACACAGAACTGAAGGCTGAATGCGGCTGATACGGTTGGCATGGAAACCCCATGCTTATACATTTCTATATATATAAGGACAGCTACAGAGGGAGGTAGGCATGTTTATTTTCTGAGCCTCTGAAAAAAAGGAAGGGATAGAATAGAAGGATGAAGCCAAAATGCTCTGGTCATGGGGGTAGGTAGTTGAGGTTGTGTACAGGCTAAACCTGGAACAGAGGGATGGGGGGATGGAACTGACTGGAGAGATGGAGGGAGGGATGGAGAAAGAGAGATGGAGGGATGGGGGACTGATGGAGGATAGATGAGAGATTTGGTGCACATTACTGCACCGGATATGTAAATATGAAATGGAGGAGGCTGGAAAGAGAAAGAAAGATGGAGGAAGCACAGAGAGAGATGGCGAGAGAGATGTGTGTGGGTGAGATGGAACATGAAGCCTATAGAGTCATGTGGGGGAGTTGTATGAACCGTGATTCTGTGTGCATGTGCGTGTGTGCGTGTGGGCGTGTGTGCGTTTGTCCCTGCATGCTGTGTGTGAGTGCAAGCGCAACATGAAAACAACCCCAGCATCAATACCTCAGTTCCCTTCAGGTTGTTGGGTCAATCATCTATCAAGGCCCCACCATAACCAGTAATCTATTCTAACTCTCCCTTCTAAGCCTCCCCTAACCTCTCACTCTGGGTCCCAATAGGTCATATGAGACCTCACCATTACCAGTAATATATTCTAACACCATTACCAGTAATATATTCTAACACCATTCCCAGTCATCTATTCTAACTCTCCTGTCTAAACGTGGACAACGTGGACAGGAGACAACTACAAATTCCTAGGTGTCTGGCTAGACTGTAAACTCTCCTTCCAGACTCATATTAAACATCTCCAATCCAAAATCAAATCTAGAATCGGCTTTCTATTTCGCAACAAAGCCTCCTTCACTCACGCCGCCAAACTTACCTTAGTAAAACTGACTATCCTACCGATCCTCGACTTCGGCGATGTCATCTACAAAACAGCTTCCAATACTCTACTCAGCAAACTGGATGCAGTCTATCACAGTACCATCCGTTTTGTTACCAAAGCGTCTTATACCACCCACCACTGTGACCTGTATGCTCTAGTCGGCTGGCCCTCGCTACATATTCGTCGCCAGACCCGCTGGCTCCAGAACGAATTTTTGCAATTCGTTCCAGTCACTGGCAGCAGAGAACTGGACGGAAAGGCGGCCTAATGAGGTGTTGGCTTTGGGGATGACCAGTGAGATATACCTGCTGGAACACGTGCTACGGGTGGGTGTTGTTATCGTGACCAGTGAGCTGCGATAAGGCGGAGCTTTACCTAGCATAGATTTATAGTCTATAGTCTAGTCTATGCTAGGTAAAGCTCCGCCTTATCTCAGCTCGTAGCACGTGTTCCAGCAGGTATATCTCACTGGTCATCCCCAAAGCCAACACCTCATTTGGCCGCCTTTCCTTCCAGTTCTCTGCTGCCAGTGACTGGAACGAATTGCAAAAATCGCTGAAGCTGGAGACTTACATTTCCCTCACTAACTTTAAACATCAGCTATCTGAGCAGCTAACCGATCGCTGCAGCTCTACATAGTCCATCTGTAAATTGCCCACTCAATCTACCTACCTCATCCCCATACTGTTTTTATTTACTTTACTTCTCTTTTGCACACCTGTATCACTACTTACACACCATCATCTGCTCATCATCATCTGCTCATCTATCACTCCAGTGTTAATCTGCTAAATTGTAATTACTTTGCTACTATGGCCTATTTATTGCCTTACCTCCTCACGCCATTTGCACACACTGTATATAGACTCTCTTTTTATTCCTATTGTGTTATTGACTGTACGTTTGTTTATTTCATGTGTAACTCTGTGTTGTTGTTTCTGTCGCACTGCTTTGCTTTATCTTGGCCAGGTCGTAGTTGTAAATGAGAACTTGTTCTCAACTAGCTTACCTGGTTAAATAAAGGTGAAATAAAAAATATTAAAAACAGACCTCCCCTAACCTCTCACTCTGGGTCCCAATAGGTCATATGAGGCCTCACCATTACCAGTAATCTATTCTAACTCTCCTGTCTAAACCTCCCCTAACCTCTCACTCTGGGTCCCAATAGGTCATATGAGGCCTCACCATTACCAGTAATCTATTCTAACTCTCCCTTCTAAACCTCCCCTAACCTCTCACTCTGGGTCCCAATAGGTCATATGAGGCCTCACCATTACCAGTAATCTATTCTAACTCTCCTGTCTAAACCTCCCCTAACCTCTCACTCTGGGTCCCAATAGGTCATATGAGGCCTCACCATTACCAGTAATCTATTCTAACACCATTCCCAGTAAACTATTCTAACACCATTACCAGTAATCTGTTCTAACACCATTACCAGTAATCTGTTCTAACACCATTACCAGTAATCTGTTTAACACCATTACCAGTAATCTATTCTAACTCTACTGTCTAAGCCTCCCCTAACCTCTCACTCTGGGTCCCAATAGGTCATATGAGGCCTCACCATTACCAGTAATATATTCTAACTCTCCCTTCTAAACCTCCCCTAACCTCTCACTCTGGGTCCCAATAGGTCATATGAGGCCTCACCATTACCAGTAATATATTCTAACTCTCCCTTCTAAACCTCCCCTAACCTCTCACTCTGGGTCCCAATAGGTCATATGAGGCCTCACCATTACCAGTCATCTGTTCTAACACCATTACCAGTAATCTATTCTAACACCATTACCAGTAATCTATTCTAACTCTCCTGTCTAAACCTCCCCTAACCTCTCACTCTGGGTTCCGGTATAGGACAAACAGCTTGATTTTTCAGATGCAAAGTCATCGTCCCAAATGGCACCCTATTCTCATGTAGTGCACTATGTTTGACCAAGGTCCATAGGGCTCTGGTCAAAGGTAGTGCACCATATAGGGAACACGCTGCCATTTGTTATGCTGCCAAACAGATTTCCAGATACAGTATCCAGCCACTGAACAATTGATTTCCAGCAAAAATGTCATCCCGATCCCGCGTCATGCATGTCCATTTCAGCGCCAGAAGCACCGTGAACGGAATCCACTGTGTTCGCCTCAATACGCCACGGAGGAAATAAGAGGATGTGATTGGTCCGTTATGTGCTTAGAATACCTTACCCGTACCCGGCGCTGTATTTGTCCCTCTTTAACTACTGAATGGCCTATTAGGGTGGATCAGTGAGCCAGTGACAGGTGCAGGTAGCCCGATTACACACAAAACAATGCACACACCCACACGTCGCTCCTATTTCTGCCATTCATGTACACTGCTGCCAACACGCACACACACACAAACACAAACACACACACACAGTCAGTCAGTGCTATTCTGTCATTCATTTACACTGCTGCAATGTGTTTCTATTGGACACAATACTGGACCTTATTCTCATTATCATACTCCACTGGCTAATGAGCTTTCTGCTGTGTGGAGTTAAGCGGTGTGTGTATGTCTGTGTTGGAGTGTCGGTGTGTATCCGGTGTGTGTATGTCTGTGTTGGTGTGTCGGTGTGTATCCGGTGTGTGTGTGTTGGGGTTGAATGATAATGACCTTGCATTGTGTTTGGGGGATTAGACCGCGGTTTGCTTTCTGTGAAACAAGCTGTCCAGAGGAGTCTGCTCCCTGATATCATTTCTCACTTCTGGTACCCACTTCATACAACATTTATTCTAGCTCTCGTGTATTACAGATTTTTAAACACTCAGATTAAAGAAATATAAATATATTCTGAAGCATAGATTCATCTTATAGAGGGTTTATAGAGACTTCCTGAATGCCCTATCAAGCCTTTATAAGTTGTAGTTTGTTTAAGTGGTACCTTAACCTTTCTTTCAAAACCAGAAGACTGTAAACACCCTATAGACAGCCTAGTAGCCTATATGGTATATATGGCCTATATTTCCCCAAACCTCCTGTCAACCAAATTAATGACTGATTGATTACTGGTATTATGAGCTACAATTGACCAGTGAGGGCTTTAGACTTCCTGTAAGAGTGTGGGGGTTAGTGAGCCTATAGTAGACCCAGTTGTCTTCCAGTTCATTGGATCCTCCACCAGCACCAGTTGGCACCACTCAGTCATGGCTCTAAAGAATAGAGATTATGTCAAATTGACATCAACATTTTTGTTTGTTGCATTTTAGCTAACCCTAACCGTTTCACCAAATGTAACCTAATTCTCCCAACCTGCTACGTTAATTCTCCCAACCTGCTACGTTAATTCTCCTAACCTGCTACGTTAATTCTCCCAACCTGCTACCTTAATTCTCCTAACCTGCTACGTTAATTCTCCCAACCTGCTACGTTAATTCTCCTAACCTGCTACGATAATTCTCCCAACCTGCTACCTTAATTCTCCTAACCTGCTACGTTAATTCTCCCAACCTGCTACGATAATTCTCCTAACCTGCTATGAAAGTTTCCTAACCTGCTACAAAAATTCTGCTCATTTCTAAAATAACCTGTTGTCCCTTCTAGCCAAAACCCACACACTCTTACCAACCGTTTGCTAAGGAGCTTGGGAGATAGCTAATATTTTGCCGTGGCGTCGCAGCCCCTGATTGCGAATGGCCATGGATCCACTTCCATTGTTCTGTTCAATTGTTCTGTTCCATTATTCTCTGTTCCAATCGGTGGTTTTTAGGACCGTGTTTCCCATTATGCTGTTCAGTTCTACATGATGGGATAAGGTACTGTCTCTTCATAATGCCCTGTGTTGCAATTAGGAGCAATCCCAAAAGATGGAGAGAATTAAAATCAGGCTGCCTGCACTAACTGTATGTGAAGCGGCCGCCACCCTCCTCTAGTTGTTTTTTCTCACTCAGCAATGACAACTCGCTCACTCTCTTCCTGAGTCACTACATTATTCGTCGATTCATTTCTTAATTTCTGTCTCTCTTAGTGTCCCTCTCTCACTTTTCCCAGTGTCGCAATTGTCCTGATTTAGAATATGACTCAACATTTCATTAAAGTAGACAGAGATATTGAGAGGAAAGGGAAGAGACGTGACAAAGAAGCCCTAATCGAGTGTCCTATTTGATTTATCAGTTTCTCTCAACATGAACACAACCTGAAGAATACACAAGCAACACACTCTATTCATTCTCCTTCATCCGTCCAAACGAATCATCTTTCGCAAGGCATCCTCTTGCTGTCATCTTCTGTCCTGTAAAGTTCTCTCATCCTCCTGTAGTAGTTCCATCTCCACACTCCATTACAGATGTAGGATCTTCATTTGATCAGGAAATGGTAACTTGTAGTTTTAAAAAGGATTCTAAAGTTTGCCATTTCCACTTAGAAATGTCAGACTTGATTTGCCCTAACGAAAATGTATCAATCCCTACAAAAATGTCCATGAATTATAATCCACATAATTGTTCACATTTCCTGTTGCTGCAGGATAATTTCCCTGCTGTAGAAAATTGGCTCAAATTAAGATGGTACATCTGTAGGTTTCTCTCCATCCCCACAGCGCATTAGGATACTGTATAGGGACAAGGTCTGGGCTTGTCCCAGATGTGCAGCTTTAATCCATCTCAATATGGAGTGCAGTCAAGGGACCATTAAGATAGTCAGTGGCTGAGAGGTGTGTGTGTGTGTGTGTGTGTGTGTGTGTGTGTGTGTGTGTGTGTGTGTGTGTGAGAGAGAGAGAGAGAGAGAGAGAGAGAGAGAGAGAGAGAGAGAGAGAGAGAGAGAGAGAGAGAGAGAGAGAGAGAGAGAGAGAGAGAGAGAGAGAGAGAGAGAGAGAGAGAGAGAGAGAGAGAGAGAGAGAGAGAGAGAGAGAGAGAGAGAGAGAGAGAGAGAGAGAGAGACCGACAGCCTCCCCACCCACCCCACAGTCAGGGCTGAGGTCTCCACAAGGCCAGAGCCCATCCCTCCCTCTTGACTCTAATCATTGTCTGCAGTCTCACTCTATTGTTGTTCTCCAATCTGTCCTTCTCTTCAACTCTGTCAGCATTCACTTTCCCCTTACGCTTTCGCCACTGTTGGTTGTCTTTTTCTGTTAAACCCCATTCATATTCTTGCACCTTTCCTTTTTTCTTTTAAATGTCTAATCATATCCTTGATGGGGTCAGTGATATTGTGTGTGGACTTTCAACAGTTGACTAAAGGTTTTAGCGTGTCTGCCTGGCATGGGCCATTCTGATACATTCCCTCAATGTAATAATGACTATCTAGCCTTTCTCTGTTTAGTGAATGCCAGGCGTGATAATTACCATGTGATGCAATTAAATGAGAAACGATGACAGATAATTCAACTCTAAAGACATTCTTTGTCTGCTTCTCGTGACAGCAGATCGTTTTTCTCTGACAGCGGCCAGCTGTTTTGATTCACAACTTAATTCAAAGCATACAGTGTTTGGGATTAAATGCAAATCAGCTATGTCGCCTTTGATACATTTGCATGACAAGTGAGAACGTTTGTCATATTCTCTTCCTGAAACAGCAAATGATCACATTAAATGTTTGTCTGTTTTGTCACAGCTGTTATTCATCTAATTTGAATGTACGGTTTGTTAATCATAGCTGCCGATTAAACCCCTTAATACAGTGTTCAATACAGTGTTAATGCGTATTCACCCCATAGTGTTAGTCCACAGTGTATAAGACCAGCATTGGCTAGCGCTAGTTGGCTGTACCTGCGCCAAAACGACACTATTTATCATCCTATAGCTTGTTCTCCATCTTCTTTTAAATAGTGAGCCGACGTGTTTTCAGCACATTTATTTCCCTGACTGATCAAAACAAATATTTTCATGCCTCTCTCTTCTCTCTCTGCAGCAGAGAGCAATATGTTTGGAACATCAAATCGCAAATAAAATCACAGTATTGAATCACAATACAGAGTAATATAGGGTCGTGAGAATCATGAGAATCACAATACATATCGTGATAATATCGTATCGTGAGGTCCCCGGCAATTCCCAGCCCCTAGTTCTATCCAATGTAGATAAATAGGGTTGTTAGTGTACACTTGATGAATAGTAGTGTCCATAACTGCCTACGTCGTAGTGTTAGTGTGCAGCATACAATATCATTGAATTCTATGTAGTGTAGATAAATGGAGGTTAGTCAGTGTATTAGACACTTCCAGTAGCTGGATAGGGTGTGAGCTCACAGAGGGAGGTGTAAGTCCTTACTGCTGGGTAGTGTGTGAGCGAAGGTTAGGATGATTATTACTATTGGACGGGGCCTGAATTATAAGCAGCAGCAACGGTGTGTGTGTCAATGAACGTGCCACTCATCAGGGTCCACATACTGTAGACAAAGACCACTGAGCGGGAGATGACAGGCTCTGCTGCTTCTGAAGACACCAACTGTCTCAAACAGACACTCTCTCACACAGACACTCTCTCACACAGACACTCTCTCACACAGACACTCTCTCACACACACACAAATCCTGCCCGTCAGGGGGGTGTTGATGAATGAGAGAAACTTGATCAGACAGGAATATGATTTTCTTATCCCTCCCTCCCTCCCTCCCTCCCTCCCTCCCTCCCTCCCTCCCTCCCTCCCTCCCTCTAAAGAAAGTGAGCCTCTGTGATGAATGTAAATGATTGCCCTCCCCTGCGCTAGTCAATTAGAGCAAACTCAACCTTTCCTCTCTCTCCCTGAGTAAATACCCAGAACTCGCCTCCTCTCTCTTTTCTCCCCATATTTTCTACTATTCCTTCAGACTGCCTCAAACACCGCCTCTACTCAATGTATTAGCTCTCTCTATCTCTATATCTCTCTCCCTGTGTGTCTCTCTCTTTCTCTCTATGTCTCTCTCTCTCTGTCTCTCTCTCTCTATGTCTCTCTCTCTCTCTCTCTCTCTCTCTCTCTCTCTCTCTCTCTCTCTCTCTCTCTCTCACACACACACACACACATACACACATCCCTCATTCAGCACAGGCTTTAGTATTCCAAATAAATTAATCTTAAAAGACCCTCGGCAAAAGACACACACACACACACACACACACACACACACACACACACACACACACACACACACACACACACACACACACACACACACACACACACACACACCAGCGTGAGTAGATGACTGTACATTAGTGCGGATCAGTGTGGGCTGAGAGAGGTGGCTGTGCAGCTGTTAGCCCCTGTAGTGTGTTGTCACAGACAGCGTGTTTATTCAATAGACACTCAGAGGGGAGCGCCAGACTCTCTGTCTGCCTGCCTGTCTGTCTGCTCTTTGACTGAAGGGGTCTCTCAATCGTATCCTCTGTTCTGCATCAAAGCAGAAGCGTAGCATTCTAGACACACACACTCGACACAGATGCGCAGAGACACAAATCCATGCACACACACGCACGTGCACGCACGCACATATACACCTCTACGCACATGCACGCACGCAAGCACCCCCCCTTCCATATCGGGAGGATGCTGTTGTAAATATAATGAACTGGGTGGGAATGAACGCAACAGTTGTCTAGCGTGTAGCGCTGTCCAGTAGCTGTGTTTTACATCTACAGTAAATACTGTGGCTTCTTTCCTTTATTGGAGGAAGTCTTCTAATACTTTTACTGTAGGATGTTACTGTAGATTGGAAGACTATTCGACTGAGAGGTTACCTGCAGGTTACAGATGAGTTTCTTAACACTCTACTAACGGGAGGTTCCGTGGAGCTCCGAGCTAAAATCAACCTGATTGCGGAAGAAACCGCAGAATAAAACTAGCAGACCAGCTGATCTGAAGCTGTTATGGTGTTTGGGTAGGAGTATTTTTTACAGGGACAGTGCACACTAATCAACGTTTCAGTCAAGCCGGCTTGATGCTAGACAGTGGTAATGGCATGGAAAATAGTCATTGTCTGTTTCTCTGGTTAGGATAACAACTTCCAGATAATAAGGAATGACTCTCCCTGCCACATTTCTTTCCAATTCAGACATGGTTTCTTCAGTAAAGTCAAATATGCCACAGTAGACCTACTGGCCTTGTTGTCCTGTAAGAACATATAAAGGTTTATTCAGTGTTATCACATTTCTCCAAGTCAAGAAATCATCTCCACTATCCACACAACATAGGAAATGTTACTCTTCACTACCAGCCAAACCACGAACACGATTAGAAAAAAATACACAATTATGATATCATTTGTGCAACTTTGTGTAACTTTATTACAATACAATATCATTTGATTAAAAACACAACACAATCACAATTTAGTTTCAAATGTCAAATGTGTCGCTAGTTCAGGAATATTTCCCTTCACCCTCTTGATGAAAAACGGCCATGTTTTTATAAGAAAAGTAAAGTCATTCAGGGATTACATCAATTGTAATGAAATACTTTATTTCAGTTGTATGGAATGATTGTCAAATAGATAAATCACACTAAGTCTGCTCAAATAGCAAGATTAAAATGTTCTGATAATAATACTCACCACAGGGTGAAATCGTCTTGAAAACCGTTGGTTGCGATCCGGACTTAAAGATAACTCCAACATCCGCGTTATTGAGCAGTGAATCGGTGCTGGATGATGGTTGCAATTGAGATCGGCTATGATGGAGATTTTAGCTCGTATTGATGGTTTAATCAGAAATCAGCATAATATAGTGGCCATCAGTTGTTGCAATTGGTCCATTGTTTTGAAATATTATGAAAAATTATTACACACAGTTTTCTAAATCCACACCAGAGCCCCCCTCCAGCATCAGACAGACAGCTGCGGGCCCTTAGTGGCGTTGGCTAGTATGTAAATGTGACAGGGGACCTGGGACTGTGGTCTGACAGAGCGAGGCGATGACGCACTGACATAAGTATATCTCAGCTGTTGTTGTGACAAGCCACTCTGTAAAAGATGCTGCCCATTGAATCATCAACCGTACCGTGCCATCACAGAACAGGGCTCCGGGCTGGCACACACACAACAAGAGCATTTGGCCCCTCCAGCCTAATTACTAAGAGAGGAATTATCCGCAGTATAACACACACACACGCACAGTTTTGTATTGCTATCCTTCTGGGGACCAAATAATTGATTCCCATCCAAAATCCTATTTTCCCTAAACCCTAACCCTAACCTTAACCCTTAACCTAACCATAACCCTAACCTTAATCCTAATCCTAACCCTTAACCTAACCTTAACCCCAAAACCCTAAAACTACACATAACCCTAACCCCTAAACCTAACCTTAACCCCAAAACCCTAAAACTACACATAACCCTAACCCCTAACCCTAACCTTAACCTCAAAACCCTAAAACTATACCTAACCCTAACTCCTAACACTAACCCTAACCTTAATTCTAACCCTAACCCTAATTCTAACCCTAGCCCTAAACCCAAGCCCTAAGCCTGAAATATAATTTTTCCTTGTGGGGACCGGCAAAATGTCCCCACTTGTAAATCAATTTTCCTTGTTTCACTATCCTTGTGAGGACTTCTGGTACCCACAAGGATAGTTAAACAAAAAAACACATACACACATACACACATACACACACGCTAAAGAGACAGTAGCAGTACAAAGAATATTACCACACTCTGCCATTCATCACACGGTCACACCCCATGCCACATAAAACATTCCTATAATTAGGTAATGTAGAATAGACATAATTGCTCTGTAATTGTTGCTATTGTTAATGACCTCGTGTTTTTTAGTCATTGCTCGGCTGTGTGTGATTTCACCAAGCGTGTGTGTGTCTGTTAGTGTGTGTGCATGTAAAATATACTGTATGTTTTTATGTTTGTGTGCATACAGTGCAACAGAGTGTAAGTGGATATTTCTTCACACTAATGGCGTCTTTAGCAAGATCGTTTCGATGGAAACCGCGTTGCCACGGAAACACTTCATGTCTCTTTGAATTAGAAATGTCTCTCTCTATCCCTCACTCCCTTTCTCTTTCCATCCCTCTCCATATATCTCTCCCTCTTGCTATCTCTCTCTCTTTCCTTCACTTCCTCTCCCTATCTCTTTCACCCGCTCTCTCTCTCTCTGCCTCTCTCACTCTTCCCACACTTCCTATCTCCCTTGACCACTCTCTCTCTCTCTCTCTCTCTCTCTCTCTTTCTCTCTCTCTCTCTCTCCTTCTCTCTCTGTAACACTCACTTTCTCTGTACCTCTTTCTTTCTCTTTCTATCAATCTGACAGTCAGCTGATGCCAGTCAAACAGTGTCTTCAGTTAGATGAGACATGGAACCAGAAATGGAGAGTTGGTTGGTTGCATTTCTTCTCTCAGAGAAGTGTGAGGCAATGGAAAATGTTTGGCAATTTTTTTTTGAATCAAATGTTACATATTGCAAAGATACGGTTGAAAACTAAAATGACAGGAGGGAAAAAAATTAAAAGAGATGGGTAAAATTAGAGGACTATAAAGAGAGAGGAGATATTTGAATTGAGAGAGAGAGAGAGAGAGAGAGAGACAGAGAGAGAGAGAGACAGAGAGAGAAACCTGACACCCTCAGCACACAGGGGGACAAACACCTACCTGGAGGTGACAGCATTCCCTCCCCCATATGCCCCCCTAGACACAACTACGACAACATAACCAACAAAATCGGGTCACAACTCCTGCAGCTCTGTCGGACACTGGGTATGTACATAGTCAATGATAGGCTTTGAGGGGACTCCTATGGTAGGTACACATAAAGCTCATCTCTTGGCTAGTACTGTAGACTACTTTATCACTGACCTCAACCCAGAGTCTCTTAGAGCGTTCACAGTCAGCCCACTGACACCCCTATCAGATCACAGCAAAATCACAGTCTACTTGAACAGAGCTTTGCTCAATCATGAGGCATCAAACTCAAAGGAACTGAATAGTATTTTGAAATGCTGTAGATGGAAGGAAAGTAGTGTGGAAACCTACCAAAAAATATTAGGCAACAACAAATTCAAACCCTTCCAGACAATTTCCCGGACAAAATGTTTTACTGTAATAGTGAAGGTGTAAACTTGGCAGTAGAAAACCTAAACAGTATATTTGACCTCTCAGCTTCCCTATCAAATCTAAAAGTTTCAAACAGACAACCTAAGAAAATGAACAACAATGACAAATGCTTTGATGAAGAATGGAACAACATAAGAAAGAAATTGAGAAACCTATACAACCAAAAACATAGAGACCCAGAAAACCTGAGCCTACGCCTTCACTATGGTGAATCACTAAAAATACAGAAATACACTACGGAAAAAGAAGGAACAGCATGTCAGAAATCAGCTCAATGTAATTGAAGAATCCACAGACTCTAACCACTTCTGGGAAAATTGGAAAACACTAAACAAACAACAACACGAAGAGTTATGTATCCAAAACGCAGATGTATGGAGAAACCACTTCTCCAATCTTTTTGGCTTTTTAACAAAGAACAAACAGCAAACACATATACATGATCAAATACAAATCATAGAATCAACTATTAAAGACTACCAGAACTGGATTGGACTCTCCAATTACATTGAATGAACTACAGGACAAAATACAAACTCTCCAACCCAAAAAGGCCTGTGGGGTTGATGGTATCCCAGTGGAGACAAATTTGACCCCAATAACTACCGTGGGATATGCGTCAACAGCAACCTTGGGAAAATCCTCTGCATTATCATTAACAGCAGACTCGCACATTTCCTCAGCGTTAACAATGTACTGAGCAAATGTCAAATTGGCTTTTTACCAAATTACCATACGACAGACAACGTATTCACCCTTGACAAACAAACAAACCAAAACAAAGGCAAAGTCTTCTCATGCTTTTGTTTTCAAAAAAGCTTTCGACTCAATTTGGCACGAGGGCCTGCTATACAAATTGATGGAAAGTGGTGTTGGTGGAAAAACATACGACATTATAAAAACCATGTACACAAACAACAAGTGTGCGGTTAAAATTGGCAAAAAACACACACATTTCTTTCCACAGGGCCAGGAGGTGAGACAAGGAAGCAGCTTAAGCCCCACCCTCTTCAACATATATATCAACGAATTGGCGAGGGCACTCGAACAGTCTGCAGGACCCGGCCTCACCCTACTAGAACCTGAAGTCAAATGTCTACTGTTTGCTAATGATCTGGTGCTTCTGTCACCAACCAAGGAGGGCCTACAGCAGCACCTAGATCTTCTGCACAGATTCTGTCAGACCTGGGCCCTGACAGACCTGGGCCCTGACAGACCTGGGCCCTGACAGTAAATCTCAGTAAGACAAAAATGATGGTGTTCCAAGAAAGATCCAGTTTCCAGGACCACAAATACAAAGAGAGAGAGAAAGATTAGTGAGGGAAAACAGAAGGGAGGAATCAGCATGAAGTGGAGGCGGACAGAGTTAGGCTGAGATGAGAAGGAGGAGTGAACGAGAGGGAGTGAGCGAGAAAGGAGAGGGACTGGAAATGGGAGTCAAGACTTGCCAAAAAACCGCACTGACAGGGTTGTGAACCGCATGTATCTCATTGTACTCTGGGCTTGGCTCTACTCTGCACTCTAACCCTCTGTGCTTGTTAGAGAGAAGAGGGGAAGAGAGAGAGAGAGAAGAAGAGAAGGAGGGGCATCTGAGGGAGAGAGCGAGCACACACACACATGTGTTTGGCAGAAGTGAAACACCCACATAAAATCACTGGCCGTTTTCTCAAGAGGTTGATCTTTGATGGGAAATCAAGGCTAGAGTAATTCCTACATTATGCACTCCCATTTCCTTGCATTCTCCAGGGATGAATTTTTTGCGATTGATACATTTACATTTTAGTCATTTAGCAGATGCTTTTATCCAGAGTGAATTATGCAGTGCATACATTTTCATACTTTTTTCTTACTGGTCCCCCGTGGGAATCAAACTCACAACCCGGGCATTGCAAGCTCCATTTTGTACCAACTGAGCCACCCTGGACCACAATATGCTTTTATACAACGATATACTTTTATACAAACTGTGGTTTTCTTTATTCAGTCACTCTATTCATTACGCCAGTGTATTTACAGTATAGTCTTTCTATAGTGACACTATAGCATTCAAATGAAGACTTTCTCCTCCAATGTGTTTTGAGAAAGAGGCGAGGAGAGAGGACACAAGGAATCAAGGAAAGAGAAACTGAGAAAGCGTTATAGTACACAGTAGTTAGTTATCCATCTCGGGCTCAGTCAGGGTCACGTATAAGTGGCTCCTCTCTATTGGCTGGGGTGGAATGGACCAATCAGCATGCAGTGCACCCATGTGTCATTGATTAATTACCCAGCATGCTCTCCCGTTGTTAACGAGCTTAATCAACTCCTCGTGACGGGAGGTTTTCATTAACCGCAGAGTGCAAAGGTCTTGTTCTCCTTCTCCATCCTCCTTTCCTCATTGTCTTGGACTTTTTTCTTCGCTGTCTCGACCAGACTCACCTTCCTTCCTTCCTTCCTTCCTTCCTTCCTTCCTTCCTTCCTTCCTTCCTTCCTTCCTTCCTTCCTTCCTTCCTTCCTTCCTTCCTTCCTTCCTTCCTTCCTTCCTTCCTTCCTTCCTTCCTTCCTTCCTTCCTTCCTGTCCCAAACACTAGCCTCTCTGTCCTGGTCTTGTCCTTTAATCTGTCATCCCCATGTCCCTCGCCGTCAATCCATTTCAGTGTATTTCAGGATGTAATGGGCTTGGCTGACATGATGTGAGTCCTGCCAGGGCTGTAGACGTTACAGTATCAGATCCAATAAGACAATTGGCCTTCTCCATCTTCTCCCTCCGTACACAGAGTGGCAGTTTGAGACACATTAGTGGAGACTGGAGGAAAAGAGTTTGACATTTTGCAGAGGTTTGGAAAAAAACTTGTGTATGTATGTGTGCGTGTAATACAGATGAATTTGAAACACAAAGTGATAGTCATTTATTTTAATGAGATATTCAGCACATTACTAAAACGTTTATTGTGAGCAGAACCTGGTGTTGGGAAACAGAAATAGAGAAGATGTTGAGTGGGAAGGAATATGTTGGGGAAGAGGATGATAAATCATTCCTGGTATTTCAAATCAACTATGAGTTGATGAGTTTCTGTCATTCTCTTTTTTTAATTATGTGTTTCTGGGCTGATTCACTGAGTCATTCACTGCTATGTCAAATAGGACCAATATTATTAGTGTCTTATCATAAATAAGGGGACTCTGCTGTATGTATGTGTGCGTGCGTGTGGGTGTGTGTGTTTGCTTGCGTGGGTGTGTTCGTACAGTGCAGTATGTGAATGTGTCTACATGTACAGTACCAAACAAAAGTTTGGGCACCTACTCATTCAAGGGTTTTTCTTTATCTTTACTATTTTCTACATTGTAGAATAATAGTGAAGACATCAACACTATTAAATAAGTGTTAACCAAAATAACCAAAAACGTGTTAAACAAATCAAATTTGCACACTCTTGGCATTCTCTCAACCAGCTTCATAAAGTAGTCACCAGGAATGCATTTCAATTAACAGATTTGTGGAATTTCTTTCCTTCTAAATCAGTTGTGTTGTGACAAGGTAGGGGTGGTATACAGAAGATAGCCCTATTTGGTAAAAGACCAAGTCCATATTATGGCAAGAACAGCTCAAATAAGTGAAGAGAAACAACAGTCCATCATCACTTTAAGACATGAAGGTCAGTCAATGTGGAACATTTTTAAAACTTTGAATGTTTCTTCAAGTGCAGTCGTAAAAACCATCAAGCGCTATGATGAAACTGGCTCTCATGAGGACCGCCACAGGAAAGGAAGACCCAGAGTTACCTCTGCTGCAGAAGATAAGTTCATTAGAGTTACCAGCCTCAGAAATTGCAGCCCAAATAAATGCTTCACGGAGTTCAAGTAACAGACACATCTCAACATCAACTGTTCAGAGGAGACTGCTTAAATCAGGCCTTCAACTGCTGCAAAGAAACCACTACTAAAGGACACCAATAGTAAGAAGAGACTTGCTTGGGCCAAGAAACACAAGCAATGGACATTAAACCTGTGGAAATCTGCCCTTTGGTCTGTTGAGTCCAAATTTGAGATTTTTGGTTCCAACCGCGGTGTCTTTGTGAGACGCAGAGTAGGTGAACGGATGATCTCCGCATGTGTGGTTCCCACCGTGAAGCATGGAGGAGGAGGTGTGATGCTGTGGGGGGTGCTTTGCTGGTGACAATGTCAGTGATTAATTTAGAATTCAAGACACACTTAACCAGCATGGCTACCACAGCATTTCTGCAGAGATACGTTATCCCATCTGGTTTGCATTTAGTGGGACTATCATTTGTTTTCAACAGGACAATGACCCCAAATACACCTCAAGGCTGTGTAAGGGCTATTTGACCAAGGAGAGTGATGGAGTGCTGCATCAGATGACCTGGCCTCCACAATCACCCGACCTCAACCCAATGTTTATTTTTATTTTTTATTTAACCTTTATTTAACCAGGAAGGGCTCATTGAGATTTAAAATCTCTTTTCAAGAGCGTCCTGGCCAAGATAGGCAGCACCAAGTCATTACAAAAATTACAGACAGACAGCATGAAAAACTACAAGTAATCTAGTAAAACCATTGAATTCACAAGAGTATAGCAAAATCAAAAACAGCAAATTAAAAACATTGACAGGGCAGGGAATCAGCCTCAAAATCCTTCATCAGTGATTTAAAAACACCAATCAGGACAAGTTCTTCCAGTTTAAAATTATTTTGTAAGGTGTTCCAAGACGATGGCGCAGAGTACATAAAAGACCTTTTACCAAATTCAGTTCGGACATTTGGAACAGTTAGCAGGATAAAGTCCAGCGAACGAAGAGAGTACCCACCACATTTCTGAACAATAAAAATGCCCAAATAAAAAGGTAGTAAACCCAAAATGGCTTTGTAAATAAAAGTATACCAGTGACTGAGCCTACGAGTGACTAGAGAAGGCCAGCCAACCCTGGTATACAAAGTGCAGTGGTGCGTAAGGGTTTTGCAGTTTAAAATAAATCTCAAAGTGCACTGAGTTCTATCAGACAGATAGTTAGCAAACCATGCAACTGCATGCTCCGAAAGACCTACACTCAACAATCTCTGCCTTAGTATAGCATGATCAACTGTATCAAAAGCCTTAGAGAGATCAATAAAAAGTGAGACACTGTAACGTTCGTCTTGTGGTGAATGAACGGACCAAGGCGCAGCGGGTGATGAATACATAATATAGATGAAGAACGCAGGAACAGGAACAGACTACCTAAAACGAACGAACAAACGAAACAGTCCCATGTGGTAAACACAGACACAGGAACAATCACCCACAAACAAACAGTGAGAACAACCTACCTTAATATGGCTCTCAATCAGAGGAAACGTCAAACACCTGCCTCTAATTGAGAACCATACCAGGCAACACATTAACCCAACATAGAAAACACATAACATAGACTACCCACCCCAACTCACGCCCTGACCAACTAAACACATACAAAACAACAGAAAACAGGTCAGGAACGTGACAGAACCCCCCCCTCAAGGTGCGAACTCCGGGCGCACCCCTAAAACTCAAGGGGAGGGTCTGGGTGGGCATCTGTCCGCGGTGGCGGCTCCGGCAGTGGACGAGGACACCACTCCACCACTGTCTTTGTCCCCCTCCTTAGCGTCCCTTGAGTGGCGACCCTCGCCCCCGACCATGGTCCAGGAACCTTCACCAACGCCCCTCCTAAATAGAGGAGACAACTCAGGACAGAGAGGTAGCTCAGGACAAAGAGGTAGCTCAGGACAAAGAGGTAGCTCAGGACAGAGAGGTAGCTCAGGACAGAGAGATCGCTCCGGACAGAGAGATCGCTCCGGACCGAGAGGTAGCTTAGGACAGAGAGGTAGCTCAGGACAGAGGGGCAACTCCGGACAGAGAGGCAGCTCTGGACTAATGGCAGCTCCGGACTGAATGGCAGCTCCGGACTGAGTGGCAGCTCCGGACTGAGTGGCAGCTCCGGACTGAGTGGCAGCTCATGACTGTAGGGCAGCTCATGACTGTAGGGCAGCTCATGACTGTAGGGCAGCTCATGACTGTAGGGCAGCTCATGACTGTAGGGCAGCTCATGACTGTAGGGCAGCTCATGACTGGAAGGCAGCTCATGACTGGAAGGCAGCTCATGACTGGAGGGCAGCTCATGACTGGAGGGCAGCTCATGACTGGATGGCGGCTCATGACTGGATGGCGGCTCTGGCAGCTCCTGACTGGCTGGCGGCTCTGGCAGCTCCTGACTGGCTGGCGGCTCTGGCAGCTCCTGACTGACGGACGGCTCTAGCGGCTCCTGACTGACGGACGGCTCTAATGGCTAGGGACAGACGGGCGGCTCTAATGGCTTGTGGCAGACGGATGGCTCAGAAGGCGCTGGGCAGACGGATGGCTCAGACGGCGCTGGGCAGACGGATGGCTCAGACGGCGCTGGGCAGACGGATGGCTCAGACGGCGCTGGACAGACGGATGGCTCAGACGGCGCTGGGCAGACGGATGGCTCAGACGGCGCTGGGCAGACGGATGGCTCAGACGGCGCTGGGCAGACAGATGGCTCAGACGGCGCTGGGCAGACGAGCAGTGCAGGCAGCTCAGACGGCGCTGGGCAGACGAGCAGTGCAGACGGCGTTGGGCAGACGGCCGACTCTGACCTGCTGAGGCGCACAGTAGGCCTGGTGCGTGGTGCCGGAACTGGTGGTACCGGACTGGAGACACGCACCTCAAGGCTAGTGCGTGGAGCAGGAACAGGGCACACTGGACTCTCGATGCGCACTATAGGCCTGGTGCGTGGTACCGGAACTGGAGGTACCGGGCTGAGGGCACGCACCTCAGGGCGAGTGCGGGGAGAAGGAACAGTGCGTACAGGGCTCTGGAGACGCACAGGAGGCTTGGTGCGTGGTGCCGGAACTGGAGGCACTGGGCTGGAGACACGCACCACAGGGAGAGTGCGTGGAGGAGGAACAGGGCTCTGGAGACGCACTGGGAGCCTGGTGCATGGTGTAGGCTCTGGTGGTAATGGGCAGGAGACACGCACCATAGGGCTAGTGCGTGGAGCAGTAACAGGACGCACAGGACTCTGGAGAACCACAGGAGGCTTGGTGCGTGATGTAGGCACTGTCTTAACCAGACGGCTAGCACACACCTCAGGACGAGTATGGAGAGCTGTTCCCGGTGACATCAACTCACCGACACGTTCAGTCGGACGGATGCCGTGCCTCATGCACCAAACCAGTACATCCCTCATAACTCTCTCCTCCAATTTCCCCATTAACTCCTTCACTGTCTCTGTGTCACTCACCTCCAATACCGCCCTCACCGGCTCCTTACGGTAAGCAGGGGGAGTTGGCTCAAGTCTACAACTTGACCCAGCTACACTCCCTTTTAACCCCCCCCCCAAGACATTTTTGGGTGAGCCTCTCGGACTTCCAGCCGCTCTGCCTTGCTAGCGCCTCATAATGCCGCCTCTCCGCTTTCGCTGCCTCCAGCTCCGCTTTGGGGCGGCGACACTCCTCTGGGTCTGCCCAGGGTCCTTCTCCGTCTAGAATCTCCTCCCATGTCCATTCCTCCTTGTACCACTGCTGCTGTCGCTGCTGCCCGTTAACCCGCTGCTTGATCCTTCGTTGGTGGGTGATTCTGTAACGTTCGTCTTGTGGTGAATGAACGGACCAAGGCGCAGCGGGTGATGAATACATAATATAGACGAAGAACGCACGAACAGGAACAGACTACCTAAAACGAACGAACAAACGAAACAGTCCCATGTGGTATACACAGACACAGGAACAATCACCCACAAACAAACAGTGAGAACAACCTACCTTAATATGGTTCTCAATCAGAGGAAACGTCAAACACCTGCCTCTAATTGAGAACCATACCAGGCAACACATTAACCCAACATAGAAAACACATAACATAGACTACCCACCCCAACTCACGCCCTGACCAACTAAACACATACAAAACAACAGAAAACAGGTCAGGAACGTGACAGACACAGTGCTGTTTTTTGTCAAGGGCTTCAGTGATATCATTTAAAACATTCATGGCTGCTGTAATTGTGCTATGCTTCTTCCTGAAGCCCGATTGGTACATTGATAAAATAGAGTTAGTAAATAAAAACTATTTTAGCTGTTCACTTACAAGGGTTTCAAGTATTTTGACCAGGGGTGACAGCTTTGAGATTGGCCTATAATTATTTAAAAGAGTTGGATCTCCCCCTTTTAAAAGTGGTAGGACAAATTCTGATTTCCAGATCTTTGGAATTTCATTACATTCCAGGGTTAGATTGAACAGATATGTAAGTGGTTCAGCTATGAAATCAGCTGCCAGATTTAAAAAGCAGGGATCCAAAAGATCAGGACCTGCAGGCTTTCTTTGATCTAAGGATTTCAGAGCTTTATGTACCACCTGCACTGAGAATGGCAAAAAGCTACAAGTTTGACCAGCTCTCACTGGTTCATCCACACAGGGTTGTACAGAGACAGAGGACACTGGTTCATCCACACAGGGTTGTACAGAGACAGAGGACACTGGTTCATACACACAGGGTTGTACAGAGACAGAGGACACTGGTTCATCCACACAGGGTTGTACAGAGACAGAGGACACTGAATCAAACAGCCTACCAGATGATACAAAGTGCTCATTGAAACAATTCAGCATTTCAGTTTTGTCATATATAGCAACAAAGTCCTTCAAAACACATGACGGTAATTCATTAACATTACTGTTACCAGACATAGACTTAATAGCATTCCAAAACTTTCTAGTGTCATTCAGGTTATCAGTGGTAACAGACATAAAATATTCAGACTTGGCCTTCCTGAGAAGAAAAGAACACTTGTTTCTTAACTGCCTAAAAATAAGCCAATCAGCATCAGAACAAGATTTCCTTGCTTTAGCCCAGGCTAGATTACGGTCGTGAATAATACAAGACAGCTCAGAAGAAAACCATGGATTATCCCGCCCTTTAACCCTGAACCTGCGGAATGGGGCATGTTTGTTTACTATTTGGAAAAAACCATCATGAAATCATATCCAGGCAGTTTCCACATCAGGGATAAGCTCAATCTTGCTCCAGTCAAAATAAAACAAATCATGAAAGAAAGCCTGCTCATTAAAACACTTCAAATTTCTCTTCCGAATAAAACGTGGGTTTGTCTTTGGAACCTTAGTATTTCTAACAGCAACAACAGCACAATGGTCACTTAAATCATTACAAAAAACACCAACCACAGAATATTTATGTGGAACATTTGTCAATATCAAATCAATCAGGGTAGATTTATCTGGGCATTTAAGATTTGGGCGAGTGGGTGAGTTAATCAACTGGGTAAGATTCATAGAATTACAATACATTTTTAAATCATCAGACACCGGCTTTAACCAACACCAGTTGAGATCACCAATCAAGATCATTTCACTGTAAAGAAGTTTAGTCATAAGGTGCGTCAAAGTAGAAAATGCATCACCGAGAGCAGAGGGGGGTCTATAACAGCCAATCACAGTTATAGAGAGGCCCTTTGAAACCTCAATATTCAAAGCAAGAAAGTCCAACTGTTTACAAATAGTTTCAGACTTTGCCACACTTACATGGAATTTAGATTTTACATATATAGCCACACCCCCACCTTTCTTAACCCGATCAGTGCGATAAACATTGTAACCACTTATACAAATATCCTTATCAAAAACAGACTTGCTGAGCCAGGTTTCAGAAAACACAATTACATCAGCATCAGTTGATTTAGCCCAAATCCTAACCCCATCAATTTTTGACAACAGGCTACGTACATTTAAATGAAAAATACCAAAACCAGATGTAGATTTAAAATCAGAGGGGGTTTGGAGACATTGCATATCAGGGCCAGGGTTAGGTTGCACGTTACCTGATATCAACAACAGAAGAATAACTAGGCACCTCTGTTTAATAACCTTGCACGGCTTCTCTTTTTTAAGAGACCTACTGCAAGCGAATTCTACAAGTGAGTTTCCAGACAATACAAAACAGTCATTTAAAACCATTAGACTTTGGTAGTGACACAAATTCGTACTGTTCACATCTTGCCACAAATGCATCGGCACTTGGACGAGTGGACCGAGTAAAAAAGAGCGAGTTCCTGCAGACAAAATGTCTAATGGACGGGAGAGCACATTGTCAGATGTACTCACCCTGCGACAATGTTTGTTTTCTCCAGAGTTCAGTAAAGTCAGTGCACAAAGCAATACCACGTAAATTGTCATTTTCTCTGACAAAAAACAAGAGGCCAACGAAGGTAAGGGGAGAGAGGGACAGCGTGTATGTGAGTCAATGTGAGTGTTTGCGCGTGTGAGTAGATTGGGTGTTGAGGGCGATAGAGAGAACGGGTTGAGCTGCCACTGACAGCCAGGCGAAGAGCAAAAAGGAGCAGCTTGAACAAGACACTCCGCGGACGAAGGAGGAACTCAGGCCAGCCAGAGATAGGGTTACTTTGGTCAACTTCAAGTAATGAAGTGCCGAGTTGAGGAGGACCCGTGATTTTTACACCAGCAAAAACAATATAGTTTGCACCACACAACAAGGAAGTTACGCAACCATAAATAAATAGGTTACTAGTAGGTTAAAATGTACTAGTCACAGACAAACGACTTCACATGCTGCCATCTTGGAACCATGTGTTGTCCATGCAGGAGATGGTTTGGGATGAGTTGGACCACAGAGTGAAGGAAAAGCAGCCAACAAGTGCTCAGCATATGTGGGAACTCCTTCAAGACTGTTTGAAAAGCATTTCTCATGAAGCTGGTTGAGAGAATGCCAATAGTGTGCAAAGCTGTCATCAAGGCAAAGTTTGGCTACTTTGAAGATTCTCCAATATAAAATATATTTGTTTAGCACTTTTTTGGTTACTATATGATTCCATGTGTTATTTCATAGTTTTGATGTCTTCACTATTATTCTACAATGTAGAAAATAGTACAAATAAAGAAAAACCCTTGAATGAGTAGGTGTGTCCAAACTTTTGACTGATACTGTATGTATTCATGCATGTATATGTACAGCACCATATGCACATATAGTATGTGTGCATGGTAAATATGCTGCCAAGCTGTAGAACCAGTGCATGAGCAGTGATATTGTATGAGCTGAGTTTAACCTCCTCCGTGTGTGTGTGTGTGTGTGTGTGTGTGTGTGTGTGTGTGTGTGTGTGTGTGTGTGTGTGTGTGTGTGTGTGTGTGTGTGTGTGTGTGTGCGTGGAGGATGGTTGTGACCATGGTTTGTGTGTGTGTGGAGGATGGTTGTGACCATGGTTTGTGTGTGTGTGGAGGATGGTTGTGACCATGGGGGTTTGGTGCCGTGACCAACATGATATTCCCCACACAGAGGTGTGTGTGTGCGTGCGTGCGTGCGTGCGTGCGTGCGTGCGTGCGTGCGTGCGTGCGTGGAGGATGGTTGTGACCATGGTTTGTGTGTGTGTGGAGGATGGTTGTGACCATGGTTTGTGTGTGTGTGGAGGATGGTTGTGACCATGGGGGTTTGGTGCCGTGACCAACATGATATTCCCCACACAGAGGTGTGTGTGTGTGTGTGTGTGTGTGTGTGTGTGTGTGTGTGTGTGTGTGTGTGTGTGTGTGTGTGTGTGTGTGTGTGTGTGTGTGTGTGTGTGTGTGTGTGTGTGCGTGCGTGCGTGCGTGCGTGCGTGCGTGGAGGATGGTTGTGACCATGGTTTGTGTGTGTGTGGAGGATGGTTGTGACCATGGTTTGTGTGTGTGTGGAGGATGGTTGTGACCATGGTTTGTGTGTGTGTGGAGGATGGTTGTGACCATGGTTTGTGTGTGTGTGGAGGATGGTTGTGACCATGGTTTGTGTGTGTGTGTGGAGGATGGTTGTGACCATGGGGGTTTGGTGCCGTGACCAACATGATATTCCCCACACAGAGGTCAGAGGTGGAGCCTGCTGGCTATGGTGAGGACAGGCCTCAGCATGCTGAGAATAAAGGTCACAGTGTATTTTACAGTCTGTTAAAATGGACATTATACTGGAAAAAGAACTCTATGTCCTTTTTAATGGACTGTAAAATACACAAAACACTACTGTACATACTTGGTTTCTTAGGGATTCATTGAAACGAACCACAGAACAGCTTCTGTGAGACTGCTACCTGGCAGCCACAAGATGTACTAGTTTGTTGAAATAAGAACAAAACCTGCACTTTTTGTCAAACATTGATTTGCTTGTGATTTACGCATGACATTAACAGCTTCTTACTGTGAGAGTGGCTAATTGCCACACAACAGGAGCGAAAACTTTTTGCTAGTTTGTTAATGGCATCGGAGATTGGAGCCAGAGATTTGAGATGCTGAGGTTCTTTTTGATTTCATATTGTGCTGCTCACAAAATGTTGCGATGTCCTGCCGCACTCTATATCTAGTTCCCATGATTGCCATCCCCATTTTCCAGAGCTCGTCATTTATAGAATGCACATGTTCTTAGTCTATTGGCTGCCCAGCAAATGAGACGAGAGCAACTGTGTAATCATTTCCTGGACTAAAAATAGCGGAGTAATTCAATCAAGACACTGTGGGTTCTTCAAATGAAGTGCATAAGAAAAAGTGACGCAACAGGAAAGACTTCAAAATAGGGTCATTCCTAATTAAACAAGGAATGTTAGATGAATTAACTCTGTGTGTATTTGATTAGCGAAGAAATATGATGATGAAGCATGATGAGCTTAAACCACAGAGCGAGATTGACAGCAGGATGAACGTGCTGGGGAGAAAATATGGAAAGACGGAGGAAAGATAGATAGATGGAGAAAAGACAGAGGGAAGATAGATAGATGGAGGAAAGACAGAGGAAAGATAGATGGAGGAAAGACAGAGGGAAGATAGATAGATGGAGGAAAGACAGAAGGAAGATAGATAGATGAAGGAAAGACAGAAGGAAGATAGATAGATGGAGGAAAGACAGAAGGAAGATAGATAGATGGAGGAAAGACAGAGGGAAGATAGATAGATGGAGGAAAGACAGAAGGAAGATAGATAGATGGAGGAAAGACAGAGGGAAGATAGATAGATGGAGGAAAGACAGAAGGAAGATAGATTGGTGGAGGAAAAACAGGAGGAAGATAGATAGATGGAGAAAAGACAGAGGGAAGATAGATGGAGAAAAGACAGAGGGAAGATAGATGGAGAAAAGACAGAAGGAAGATAGATAGATGGAGGAAAGACAGAGGGAAGATAGATAGATGGAGGAAAGACAGAGGGAAGATAGATAGATGGAGAAAGACAGAGGGAAGATAGATAGATGGAGGAAAGACAGAAGGAAGATAGATAGATGGAGGAAAGACAGATAGAGGAAAGATAGTCGGAAGGGGGGAGAGGATTAAAGGTGGATTGAAAGAGGGGAGTGAAGTGGAAAAACGGAGTGTTTGATGGAGAGGAAGGAAAGGATGTGTCTACTATAACGCAGCTGCTACTTCAATGTGTGAATGTGTGTGTTTGTGAATCTTTCTCTTGTTCTTACTCTCTCTCTCTCTCTCTGGGAGTTCTTAGGTTTTTCCTGTTTTCTCAATTGAGACTCCTCTCTATCTCTCGCTCAGCCCCAACTGCCACCCCCCTCCCTCTCTCTCTCTCATCACCCCTCTCTCTCTCTCTCTCTCTCTCTCTCTCTCTCTCTCTCTCTCTCTCTCTCTCTCTCTCTCTCTCTCTCTCAATCCTCTCCCACCAGGGCTTGTTAAGCGGAGGGCTGATATGTCGCTCTCTCCCTGCAAATCTAATTGGAGACAGGCTTTCATTGGCATGACATGGAGATGACCCGCTTTAGACTGCACACACACACACACACACACACACACACACACACACACACACACACACACACACACACACACACACACACACACACACACACACACACACACACACACACACACACACACACACACACACACACACACCACAGTACACATGGTGAGGAAGCAGAGGAAGCAGCTAGCTCCGCCGACAACGCCAGGCGAAGCCACCGTGACAATCTGATATAAATCAAGCTCACAACACTTCGGAGTCTTAATAGGTTTAGATAATAGCCGCCCTCAACACTGCTCCCCATCCCAGCGCATCTTATAGAAACGGGTGACATACTGTAAAGAAGGAAGCGATGGAGGCACTTTTTTGTATACTAGACTCTGCATATATTTATACATGTATTGCAGAGTGGTTGATGTGAGTTGTGGTTGAGGTGTTAGAGTCACTATGTTAAAGACGGGTTACTCACATATTAGGCTTCATCACAGTACGTTACAAATCCTCAGGGAGATGCAATAGGTTACTGTGTTGTATAACTACTGCGGCTGGTTGCTGTCATCTTTATGCACAACGGGATAATGATGCTAGTGACAGTGAGTCAGTTAAGCTACTGTACTTTACTAGCCTCCGTTAGCTAATGTCTGCAACATGCAGCTGTGCAGCAGCAGAATAGTGCCACTACAGCACATAGTATGTCAGTGTCGACTCGCGGGATTTCGCGCTAAACAATCAAACTCACATGGCACAATGCCGACAAAAGCATGTCAAAATTCAAACAATACTCTTCAGAGACTTACAATAATAGTTATTTTTCCATCTAAAAGAATCATGTCCTTTCTCTGCTCTCTTTTATTCATTTATACATTGAGTTGCATCTCTCACATCACTCATAGGTTCCATCCAAAATGGCACCCTCTATCCTATTTTGTGCTCCACTTATAACCAGGGCCCATACAAGTGTTGGGCATCACATCACAGTTAGTTGGGCCAGTGAACACTGATGTGAGTGGAGAGGACATGCAACTTGGTCGCTGATCAGGAGCGAGACAGTTTAGCCCTGCTGGCCCTGCAGGACACTGGTTGGCACCTCGCAGACATGAGCTAATTGAGCTTTAGGACTTGGTGTGAAGAAGATAAACACGAAGAGTAAAAAAAACACTGACAGACAGTAATTCCATTAGGAGAAAAAAACGAGTGAATTGATGAGGATATTAAAGAGAACATTAGACTGATTAGCTGTTATTCTATGAATAATGGAATAGGTGTTGAGTTTGTTTGAGTTTATTTTTACAGGGACAGTGCACATTAATCAACGTTTCAGTAAAAGTGCCGGTTTTAGCCAGCCGGCTAATTTTCAACCGCAGTCCCTGTGTCTGCTGATCCAAGTGAATGACATTTGAGAAAGAGAATGAAAAGATAGAATAGAATGATAGAGGAAAAGAGTGGGAAAAAAGACACGTCTTCAAATGAAATTATATCTGTATCCGCACAGTGATTAATAATGTAGGGCAGAGAGACAATAGAGAGAGAAGTGTATAAAGGTGTGAAGAGGAGAGATAGGACTCAGGATAGATTGAGAAACGTGGAGGATCAAGAGGAGTCAATGGCTGCCGTGGATATGCGATTGATTGACAGGAAATTATGGGAAGGGACAAACACAGCATACATACAATAACACTCACCTTTGAAATTCATATGACCCTCAGAATATATGGAACGTAGTCAAAACAGCAATGGATTTCAATAGAAAGGTCCAATGGAAAGGTTAGTGTTTAAGGGTGCGCCTGTGATGCGTTTGTGCACTAGCATATTATTTTAACACGGTTATTTCAAGTGAAGTGTTTACTGACTGTCAACGTTTCAGGATTAATCCCCCAACCTCACCTATTCTACTTCCACACTTCCGTCCCCCATTGACATGGAATGTGATTACCTCATCAAAGCAGAAGCTAGGTAACAGATCAAGCCATATCTGTCCCTGTGGAGGAGATGGGATATGTAACAGGGGGAGAAGTGGGCTTTGATGTGGAGTGGAGCGAGTAGACCTGAGCCAGGGAGAGCTCAGCACAGCCTGCTGCATGAGTAACATGGAGACACAACCTATGGATACGCCCATACACACAGAGTCACATACAGAGCTGTCACATAGGCAGGCCATCCTTGCTTGCACACGGGAACATGCAGATATAGTATGGACGTCACACATATTCATTCACAAACTAACGGTTTTGCTCACTCACTCACTGTGTACACATACGGTGGGGTCCAACATTACACCCTTGATTAAGTTTAGAAAAAATTACTATATAAAATAAATAATTAAAATACTGAGCTATATTGTATGCTAAAAAAAATATTATTTTATACTTATACAGTTGCTCAGAGAAAGAGATTTTGTTCAACAAGTAATCATTTTTTTGTCTCATAAAGGTAGGGTTAAAAATGATTGACAACCCTGTTTTCAATAACTTCAAAAAGCTCCCCTTGCGAGGATAATGTAACTGAGCCTTTTTCTAAAATGTTTTATGAGTTGGAGAACACATTGGGAGGGATCCACACAGGATCCTTCCAGATCCTTGATATCATTCGTCTGCGTTTTATGGGATTGTCCTCCTCAAATCAAACCACATGTTTTCAATTGGTTTCACGTCTGGAAACTGACATAACTATTGCAAACAGTTGAATATGTGGCCAGTTAACCATTTTATTTGTGGATTTTTATGTTTGCTTTGGGGTTTTTGTCTTCCTGGAAGAGGAATGGTCTAAGATCCCTTCCAATGTGTTCTCAACTCATTAAACATTTTGGAAAAAGGCTCAGTGCCATTATCCTTGTAAGGTGAGGTATTGAAAACAGGGGTGTCAGTAATATTGACCCTTGCCTTTTTGAGAAATAAAACTGCATCTATTTCTCTGACCAATTGTATTAGTATAAAATAATATAATTTTCAATTTGTTTAGCATACAGTATAGCTCAGTATTTGAATTATTTATTTTATACAGTCATATTTTCTTATCTTTGTGTCAATCATTTCAAACCCCACTGTACATATGAGCAGATTCACACACACACACACACACACACACACACACACACACACACACACACACACACACACACACACACACACACACACACACACACACACACACACACACACAGGCATGTTTGTGTTACTATCCTTGTGGGGACCAAACAATTGATTCCCATTCAAAATCCTATTTTCCCTAACCCCTAAACTTAACCTTAAACCCTAACCACTAACCCTAATTCTATCCCTAATCCTAATTGTAACCCTAACTGTAAACCTAACCCCTAAACCTAAAATAGCCTTTTTCCTTGTGGTGACCGTTGAGATGTCCCCACTTGTCAGAATTTTCCTTGTTTTACTATCCTTGTGAGGACACACGCACACTCACAATCTCGCTCACACTCACTCACTAATAATCGTACACACACTCCCCCACTGACAAACTCATGAACACAAATAGACCCCTGACGTTCAGCTGATGCTGGGCGTGAGTCTTCATACAGTTCCTCTAATGTCCCCTCCAGTCCCTTAGTTCCATAAATAATGCATCTCAACCATCATGTCCTCATGGGTGACTGAACAAAATTGCCCTAGCCCCCTGGACCTCCCTTGAGTCTCCAGATGTTGTTTGTGTGTGTGGCCGCGCATGTACTGTATATGTACTATCCTCCTTTACATACTATTTACATTTGACCATCGACCTGACGTCCCGTTCTTCTGTCTTCCCTCTCTCTTCTCTCTCTTCCCCGTGTTTGCAGGACGACCACTCCATGTTCTTCCAGTTTGGCCCGTCCATAGAGCAGCAGGCCTCCATCATGCTGAAGATCATGGAGGAATACGACTGGTACATCTTCTCCATCGTCACCACCTACTACCCCGGATACCAGGACTTTGTCAACAAAGTGAGGCAGACCAGACCTGGGTTCAAATACTATTGGAAATCAGTTCAAATACACTATATATACAAAAGTATGTGGACACCCCTTCAAATGAGTGGATTTGGCTATTTCAGCCACACCCATTGCTGACAGGTGTATAAAATCGAGCACACAGCATTCCAATCTCCATAGACAAACATTGGCAGTAGAATGGCTTTACTGAAGAGCTCAGTGACTTTTAACGTGGCACCGTCATAGGATGCCACCTTTCTAACAAGTCAGTTCATCAAATTTCTGCCCTGCTTGTGCTGTTATTGTGATGTGGAAACGTCTAGGAGCAACAACGGCTCAGCTGCGAAGTGGTAGGCCACACAAGCTCACAGAATGGGACCGGCGAGAGCTGAAGCGAGTAGCGCGTTAAAATCGTCTGTCCTCCGCAACACTCACTACTGAGTTCCAAACTGCCTCTGGAAGCAACGTCAGCACAAGAAGTGTTTGTCGGGAGCTTCATGAAATGGGTTTCCATGGCCGAGCAGCCGCACACAAGCCTAAGATCACCATGTGCAATGCCAAGCATCGGCTGGAGTGGTGTAAAGCTTGCCGCCATTGCACTCTGGAGCAGTGGAAACGTGTTCTCTGCAGTGATGAATCACGCTTCACCATCTGGCAGTCCGACGGATGAATCTGGATTTGGCAGATGCCAGGAAAACGCTACCTGCCCAAATGCATAATGCCAACTGTAAAGTTTGGTGGAGGAAGAATAATGTTCTGGGGCTGTTTTTCATGTTTCGGACTCCTTAGTTCCAGTGAAGAGAAATCTTAATGCTACAGCATGCAATGACAGTCTAGACGATTCTGTGCTTCCAAATTTGTGGCAACAGTTTGGGGACGGCGCTTTCCAGTTTCAGCATGACAATGCCCTGTGCACAAAGCGAGATCCATACAGAAATGGCTTTTCCAGATCGGTGCGTAATAACTTGACTGGCCTGCACAGAGCCCTGACCTCAACCCCACCAAACACCTTTGGAATTAATTGGAACAACGACTGCGAGCAAGGCTTAATCGCCCAACATCAGTGCCCGACCTCATTAATGCTCTTGTGGCAGTATGGAAGCAAGTCCACGCAGCAATGTTCCATTATCTAGTGGAAAACCTTCCCAGAAGAGTGGAGGCTGTTGTAGCAGCAAAGGGGGGACCAACTCCAAATTAATGCCCATGATTTTGGAATGAGATGTTCGACAAGCGGATGTCCACATACTTTTGGTCATGTAGTGTACTTTGTCTGTGCTTGATTGAGTTCGCCTGTTGCAATGAACTAAAAGAAAAGTCTCATGTTCAAACCCTGCACATCTGGCACTCCAAGCAAAGTATTTTAAAAATGTCATCCATTTTCCCCTGTTTCTATGCCCCATACCAAACCTGTTGTTCCTATGAAACCCCTATGAGAGATGCCCCACACCAAACCTGTTGTTCCTATGAAACCCCTATGAGAGATGCCCCACACCAAACCTGTTGTTCCTATGAAACCCCTATGAGAGATGCTCCACACCAAACCTGTTGTTCCTATGAAACCCCTATGAGAGATGCTCCACACCAAACCTGTTGTTCCTATGAAACCCCTATGAGAGATGCCCCACACCAAACCTGTTGTTCCTATGAAACCCCTATGAGAGATGCTCCACACCAAACCTGTTGTTCCTATGAAACCCCTATGAGAGATGCTCCACACCAAACCTGTTGTTCCTATGAAACCCCTATGAGAGATGCTCCACACCAAACCTGTTGTTCCTATGAAACCGCTATGAGAGATGCTCCACACCAAACCTGTTGTTCCTATGAAACCCTTATGAGAGATGCCCCACACCAAACCTGTTGTTCCTATGAAACCCCTATGAGAGATGCTCCACACCAAACCTGTTGTTCCTATGAAACCCCTATGAGAGATGCTCCACACCAAACCTGTTGTTCCTATGAAACCCCTATGAGAGATGCTCCACACCAAACCTGTTGTTCCTATGAAACCCCTATGAGAGATGCCCCACACCAAACCTGTTGTTCCTATGAAACCCCTATGAGAGATGCTCCACACCAAACCTGTTGTTCCTATGAAACCCCTATGAGAGATGCTCCACACTAAACCTGTTGTTCCTATGAAACCCCTATGAGAGATGCTCCACACCAAACCTGTTGTTCCTATGAAACCCCTATGAGAGATGCTCCATACCAAACCTGTTGTTCCTATGAAACCCCTATGAGAGATGCCCCATACCAAACCTGTTGTTCCTATGAAACCCCTATGAGAGATGCTCCACACCAAACCTGTTGTTCCTATGAAACCCCTATGAGAGATGCTCCACACCAAACCTGTTGTTCCTATGAAACCCCTATGAGAGATGCCCCACACCAAACCTGTTGTTCCTATGAAACCCCTATGAGAGATGCTCCACACCAAACCTGTTGTTCCTATGAAACCCCTATGAGAGATGCTCCACACCAAACCTGTTGTTCCTATGAAACCCCTATGAGAGATGCTCCACACCAAACCTGTTGTTCCTATGAAACCCCTATGAGAGATGCCCCACACCAAACCTGTTGTTCCTATGAAACCCCTATGAGAGATGCCCCATACCAAACCTGTTGTTCCTATGAAACCCCTATGAGAGATGCTCCACACCAAACCTGTTGTTCCTATGAAACCCCTATGAGAGATGCCCCACACCAAACCTGTTGTTCCTATGAAACCCCTATGAGCGATGCTCCACACTAAACCTGTTGTTCCTATGAAACCCCTATGAGAGATGCTCCACACCAAACCTGTTGTTCCTATGAAACCCCTATGAGAGATGCTCCACACCAAACCTGTTGTTCCTATGAAACCCCTATGAGCGATGCTCCACACCAAACCTGTTGTTCCTATGAAACCCCTATGAGAGATGCCCCACACCAAACCTGTTGTTCCTATGAAACCCCTATGAGAGATGCTCCATACCAAACCTGTTGTTCCTATGAAACCCCTATGAGAGATGCTCCACACCAAACCTGTTGTTCCTATGAAACCCCTATGAGAGATGCTCCACACCAAACCTGTTGTTCCTATGAAACCCCTATGAGAGATGCCCCACACCAAACCTGTTGTTCCTATGAAACCCCTATGAGAGATGCTCCACACCAAACCTGTTGTTCCTATGAAACCCCTATGAGAGATGCTCCACACCAAACCTGTTGTTCCTATGAAACCCCTATGAGAGATGCTCCACACTAAACCTGTTGTTCCTATGAAACCCCTATGAGAGATGCTCCACACCAAACCTGTTGTTCCTATGAAACCCCTATGAGAGATGCCCCACACCAAACCTGTTGTTCCTATGAAACCCCTATGAGAGATGCTCCACACCAAACCTGTTGTTCCTATGAAACCCCTATGAGAGATGCTCCACACCAAACCTGTTGTTCCTATGAAACCCCTATGAGAGATGCTCCACACCAAACCTGTTGTCCTTTCCCTTTGTCTTGAAAGCATTCTTTAGAAAACAGCCAGGACTTAAAGCTCAAGTACAACACTAGAGCTGAACTGGCACACAACTAGTCTTACACCTGCACAGCTAAACCCAAGAGAGGAGCCAGAAAGACTGCCAGACAGACAAACAAACTGTTTACTTTTCAAGTGGTGTTTCTTGTGTGGATATTGGAACAGAACGTCAATACCTTTTTTCCCTCCTCCTTCTCCTCCTCCCTCCCTCCCTCTCTCCTCTTCTTTTCCTTATCCTCCCTCACTCTTCTACCTCCTCCCTCTCTCTTCTCCCCCCACCCCCCTTTCCCTCTCCCCCACCATAGATCCGGAGCACCATAGAGAACAGTTTTGTGGGCTGGGAGCTAGAAGAAGTCCTCCTGTTGGACATGTCTGTGGATGACGGAGACGCTAAGATCCAGAACCAGATGAAGAAGCTGCAGAGCCCTGTCTACCTGCTCTACTGCACCAAGGAGGAGGCCTACACCATCTTTGAGGTGGCAAACTCTGTGGGACTGACGGGATACGGGTACACCTGGATCGTACCGTCGCTAGTGGCCGGCGACGCCGATAATGTCCCCGCTGTGTTTCCCACAGGTACTTACTGGATGGGGTTAGAATGGGGGTCAGGAGAGGGGTATTAAGGTGCATACTGATCCAGGAGCAGTTTATTATCCCCAGGTTTTAAAGCTTCTTAAACGGAAAATACAAAACTGATCTTAGATCAGCGTCTCTGGGAAACGTCATCCTACTCAGGGTGAGCTCAGCTGTAAAGGGTGTTGGATGTAGGGATTACAAACAAGTTTTTAATTCATGTGGCACCTCTGTTATTTGAAATGGCTCTCTTAACCTCTCTCTCCGCCTCCCACCTTTTCACCCCTCATCCTTCCACATCTTCCCCTACCCCCCCATTTTCTTCTCTTTTTCCCTCTCTCTTTTTCCCTCTCTCTATCTCTCCTTCGCTCAGGGCTAATTTCGGTGTCGTATGACGAATGGGACTACAGTTTGGAAGCTCGGGTGCGGGATGCAGTGGCTGTCATCGCCATGGCGACCTCCACCATGATGCTGGACCGGGGGCAACACACGCTGCTTAAGTCAGGCTGCAACGAGACCCCTAACAAGAAGGGCTCCAAACAAGGCAACTCCAATGAAGTGCTCAAGTGAGTGCCCTAGATATGGGGGTACAGAGGGGTAGAAAAATAGAGTATAGTATGGTAGAGACTATAATGGCGCTGCTGACCTGCAAAACGACTAACCATCATCTAAAACTGACACTTACCTTAACCAAACCCTTAACCCTAACCCTAACCTAATTTTAGCCAATTCTGAAATGAAATATCGGTTTGCAGGTCAGGAGTGTCCGTATAGCCTTTTCCGTATAGTACACACACACCTAGACACACATACAATACCCATGCACATACACACACTCACACACACACACACAAACTCACACACATACACACACACACAGACCTTTGAGGAACAGTGTCCTCTTTTTATTCATCCCAGCATAACCTGAAGAGAGGTGGATATGTACAGCCTTTTACAACAGCTTTTGTCTTATCTTAGCATTAACCACAATAATCAT